>NC_135499.1:163902407-164013508 GCF_052857255.1 Amblyomma americanum | reverse complement strand
AATGAAAGACGAATGCTTTGTCGCGTGAGTGCACAATGCGTTGATGAAAAGCAGCTCTTTGTTCCAGGCGTATCGCTTACGCGGAACTGCAGCCAGGAGGTAAGCGGCGTTGACATACGATGGCCTACACTGTCACGCAGACGGCGCTGTAACCAATCAGGGAGTGCAATCTCTTCTTCTTTCATTAATTTTATAACCGTAATTCTGTCTATGTCGGATTACTGATGGGAGCCGGCAGCCATTTTTGGCCTGAGGGACAAAGGACATATGATTGCGTTGGCAAGGGTTCCCTTAGGATTCACTGAATTATGACTAAAAACTCGAGGCGTACGCATTGCGGGCGTGGTCTTCATCTGGCCGGTTCCTGCTTGCATATGATACAAACTGGGATTCGTATGCGAAAGTTACGGTTCGAAGTCCCGTATTCGAAAATTGCTATCGAAGGCATCCGTGGACAAGCCTTTGGTATTTGTTCCTGTTCCTTTGCATTACTTCTATTTACTATGAACTCTGTCTTAAATGTATGCCCTTTCCCCAGTTGTTGAGCTAGCTTCCCCGCTTACCGTCCAGAGGACGAATGGGGCAGTTTCCGAGGCAGAATACGCATGTGCTGTTTTGTGTTTCGTGACGAAACTGATGCATCTGTGAAGCACAAAGCAAGCACGCGTAATTGGCATTTCACCATAGCTTGCCTGACTTTGGGCTAGCAACGCCATTAGTTAGGCAAAAGAGCATCGTGGGCTAACCAACTTAACTGGGTACGCTCTCATTCGTCTCTGTATCAACTTTTATTTTTGTGTGGGCTCTTTTGTTTAGAGGTATTGTGCCTATTATTTGGCCTGTCTAAATTGTGATTTCTGGGCACATGTTGATCTGAATTATTTTTTTTTCGTGCACGTATTTTTTCGATCTTACGAGTAATTTTGATGAGAATTTCTCATTAGAGTTGCTTCCAATTATACTTTTATATGTTTGTACGGCTGCCGTGAAGTTGCCATTGTGTGTGTGTGTGGGGGGGGGGGGGGGGGTGGCTCGTCGGCTTTGTCAAGCCGTCCAGCTGCCGGCGGCCTTTTCTGGGTGCCTCCAGCATCGCGTATTCGTCTTCGTGATTCAAATAAAGCTGTTAAAGTTAATAATAATATTATTTGCACTTTTGCGTCATCTGTGTCTACCAGTCAGAAGCTTCGCTAAAGAGAGGCGGAGTCCACCACCTCTGTGCGCGTAGCGTTCCCGTCGAGCACACGGTAGCAGGTGTGCGAGGCGGGTCGCGCACGCCTGAGGGACTCTTCAAGCCCCGCACAGGGGGCCACATTATGCGGCACCTTTCTTCGCCTTGTTTCTCTCAATGCAGATACAGATTTGCGACGGGGCCGTCCTCCGCGCTCGCTTCGCCACGTTCACAAGGCGCTTGTCCGCCCATTGCGATGAAGCGGGCCCATTCAGCTCTTGTGCGCCTTTTGTGCCGCTGCGTACGAGGGCCCGCCGGTCTAATTCGAGACGTTCCGTTTTCCACGGGACATCTTTCCGGGTGCTTCTTTTCTGAGGGACGTCGTCGCCGGCAGCACTACGCGAATGGCGTTGGCCTGTGCAGCATGTTGACGCTGTCCCCCCTTCTCTGTCACTTCACCCTCCCCCCCCCCCCCCCTCCCACTTCTCTCCGTTGTGCGCAGTACATACCGCTGTCGTCGTGCCCAAAAGCTCCGTCGCTGCACGAGAAAGGGCGAGCTCCAGCTCTCTCTCTCTCTCTGCCTTCCGCCTCCGCCTCGAAAGGGAACGATCGGGTTTTCCTTTTGAGGCTGCCGTTGTCGTTCGGGCCTCGAGTTGTGCGGGCGATGGACTTCGTTGTTTTTTATTTTTTTCCTTCTTCTTCCTTTTCTGTAGATGATGGAGTTCTCCCACACGACCCGACCGACCGCGGACGGTCGTAGTCGCTTGAGCGCGGTCTCGTTGTTTCGAGTCAGGTTCGGTTGATGCCCTTCGCTTGGCGTTCGCGTGCGCTTCGCTGACCAGGTCGGCACGGCTTCGGGAGGTGGAGGCCGGTGGTTGGAATAACCTGCGCACCGCCTCATTGGTCTCGTTTGCGAACTGCACGTTCTGGCTGGATGCATGTGCGCGACGTCCATTCTCGTCTCATCATTACGCGATTTATTTTGGGCAGGATGTTTCAGGGCCTCGCTCTTGACGGATGGCTGTGGATTGTGTCCTTGCTTGAAGCTGTGAATGCTTGCGGAGATCGGCCCTCCTTGTTGGTTCTTCACGTGCTGACTGGCGATCATCATCTTGGCGTCCTTGTTTGCGCACCAAATCACGCCAAGCGGCTGTTCTGGCTTCCACGTAATGAGTATCACCTAAGGGTTGGAAAATTTGTCATGCCTGTAACAGTTCACGACAATAAATTGGCAGCTCTTAACAGTCAAACGCAGCAGCTATTGAAATTCTTGTGCCCGTGCGCGAAAAGCCGATTCTTTTCCTCTTTGAATTGAATTTTGCCTCCTCTGGCTTAGAAAAGAAAATCGTTTTGCTGCTATGGGGAACCACGCATTCACCTCTACAAGCCACACCGTGTGTCAGGAAAGCCAGCCTCTAAATTTTAAAGATTGGGTTTTTGAGGTAGAGAGAAGCTTTTTGCGGCGTAGTAGTTCTTGTGTTGGCGGGCGTCAAAAAAAAACAGGCGAATCATGTTTACTATTAAAATGATAGAGTAAATTCGTTGGTTAACCTTTAACTTTTATCTATTGGTGTCTGATTGCAATTACAGGTTTGTAGGCGGCTGTTAGTAATAGCCGCATCACTGTTTAGAATTTCGAAAACGCGATTTATTATATCTACTATCGCGACTCTCCGCGGCGACATACCACGTGACAACCGCTATCCCCGCCCGCGCTGGAGCAGCGAAGACGCGGGGAGCGTCGCAATTTGCTGGACGTCGCGTTGCGCACCCCGCTGGAGCAGTGTTTTCGAACGGCACTACAAATGGCCAAAATTTAGTGAGTCACACCGGCCAGGTAGGGTAATCGCGTTTCCGAAATATATTTGTCCAGCACGCAGATATGATTAGTCGCAAGGGACCGGCAGCCGAGGTTCCGGTCTTTTAATCTCTCGCCATGCAGTCGGGCTTATTCCTTCAGTGCGCGCCTGTGCATATTTAATTTCGTAATACATTCCGCCCGCCCGCGTCGTGTGGCGTATTCGCCGTCGCAGTTCTCAAAAGCCGGGAGCCAAAATCCATACAGCGAGAGGCTCTCTGTGGAACGGTGCGCAGTGTCGTCTCTCTTCCTGTGAAAGCCGCGCTCGGAAGCTTGCGGGAAAGCAGGTGCTTTCCACACGCACGCACCCGTTTGTTGCGCGCGCATGTCTAGGAAGCCGCGCGGTGCGGCAGCACGAGGAAGCACGTGCGTTGCGCGCGATCCTCGCGAGTTGTGCAAATTTGGATTTGCGCCTCGCGTTGCTTCCGCGGCGCAAGGCTCCCCCGCCGAAGGACCTGCGTGCGTGCGTGCGCTTTTTTCTCGAGGACTGTATACGTCGGGGAAGAAGTGGAAAGAAGCGTCGTTTGTTTTATGGCCGGCCTAGCCTGCCTGCCTGCTCCGCACGCAGTAGCCGGCGGTCGCTTGCTGAAGGAGGCTGCTGCCTGTATAGTACGCGTACGAGCTGCGCCCGATCTTGTCGCCGAAGAGCTCTCGAGGAAGACGTTTGCTTCCGAGAAAGGATCTGCCGTTCTGTTCCTCGTTCTTGTTCTTATTCTTTTAAGTCGTGGGCTTTCCTCGCGATCGTCGTTTGGGCTCTGGGTGGGCGCGGAGGATGTGTCACGAAAGATTCGCCTCGCGAATTCCTTCAGATATACGTCGAGGAGAAAACGAACGTTCGTGACGACATAATGTATACTATTGTGGGCGGGCGCGTATCCGCGGCGGTCAAGGCGCTGTTCCAACTCTCGGTCCCTATTCGCTCGTTTATTGAGGAAGAAGAGTCGCCGATTCCAACCGGGCAAAGCCATGCTCAAAACAGCTCCGAGGCCCATGCCCGTCGTATGCCCAACAGCTGGCTTGCGGGCCGCGCGGCTTCTCTTTTGCCCGCAGGGAAATTCTGCGTCATTTGTTCTTTGCACCTGCGGCGCCCGGACGAATTGCGCCATTTTCGAACCGCGCCTCGCTTTACGGCGCTTGGCTTGCGTCGCATGCATGCACCTTGCAGATATATTCAGGAGGGGGAGTCCTCCGCTGCAGCACCACCATCACCACCACCACACGCGCGGCAGCGTGGAATGTCTCGATCAGGGCTGCTTGCTGCCGCTGCTACTACAGCAGCAGCTGCTGCCGCTCTTTCGTACCTTGACCCTCGGCGATCGGTTTTAGTAGCCGGCCTCTGAATGCGCGCAGGTGGGCCGTTTTCGGTTTCGCGAAGCACGTTTTTCCCGCCGCCCTTCCCCCACAGTTTTCGGCTCGCGTGCGGCGCCGTTTCAGGGCCGAATGCGCGGAATGACCAGCGGGAAAAGAAGACGGCACAATGGCGCCCAAGTGCTCCTTCTGCTACTGCTCCATGCCGGCCCAATCGGAGCCCCCCGCGGGCGTGCAGCTGAGGTGTATAGTGCATTATCTAGCCCCGAGTCTCTGTCTGCCTTCGCTCGCTTGGTCGCTGCCTGTGGCGAGTCACGTGGATGCGTCTTGCTGCTTCTTCTTCGCGGTATGCGCGCGTGACCAAAAACTCGTGAGCGTGTGCGCGGCGTTCCATTTGGCTCATCTCGGCGGCTTCTCTCTGTTCGGAGGGTCTCTGGACGGTTCTGTGCACGAACACGGCATGCGCGTGTTTGCAGTGACCTTGTCCGCGAGCTGGGACTCGAGGCATATCTGTGTTGGGATATACAGAGAGGAGAAAGAGAAAGAAAAAACACGCCGTGCAAAACGAAGTTAATTTTTCGCCTGACTGTCGCAGTTGACGTGCCGAATGATACGCGGTGTGTGTACGCCTCTGGCGTTGCGGCAGCGTTTGCTTTCACTCGCTCGTAGTGTGCCTGACTGTCGACGCTGTGTCCTCAGGCTTCAGATATACTAGCAGGTAGTGGCTGGATGGCGTTTAGGAGGGCGGAAAGTCACTGCGCGCGTGTGTGTTTGCCGATGGTCGTCGTAGCCCTATATACAGGTTGTAAAGTAGTCGTTGTCACGTCTCTGTCTGTCTGTGC
Source organism: Amblyomma americanum (assembly GCF_052857255.1). Taxonomy (NCBI): domain Eukaryota; kingdom Metazoa; phylum Arthropoda; class Arachnida; order Ixodida; family Ixodidae; genus Amblyomma; species Amblyomma americanum. Next base: position 164,008,332 of record NC_135499.1, on the reverse strand, counting down.
GTGTTTGTGTTTACGGGCGCTCTGTCGAGGGGGGCGCAAAAGTAAGCGCAAAGCGCACGGAGTGGAAGCACTGTTGCGCGCCAGAAGTGGCCTCTCGTCGCTTATCTCCGTTTGTTTTGCCCCCCTCAGTCGTTCCGGTGTGCCGTCTAATCGCGACTTGAATACAAAGTTCAGAGGGGACACTGGCCTTCCCCCGGTGGAGCCGTTAGCTAATGGCACTAATGTCCGCTTTCTGCTTGTTGGTATACCTGCTTTCTTTCTACCTCTTTTTCTTTTTCTCTCTTTCTTTTTCTGTCTTTCTCTCCCCCCCCCCCCTTTTTTTTTTTTGCGGCTTTCTGGCACCGCAGGTGTGTATTGCGGAGAAGGTCCGCGCCGCGTGGAGGAAATGACGCGAGACTCGGCGTCGCCGCGGTGTTAACGCGGCGAAAAGCAGAGCGCGCGTTACCGGGTGCTCCGTAATTACCGTCCCGCGGTGCGCGCTCTCTCGGGCTGCGGGGTCTGAAGCCACAGGTTCAGCGTTGCGCTGGGAGCCGCCGTCGGCACGTGTGTGTCTGCTTTTCGTTCTTTTGTTCCCTCGTCGGCCGAGAGGACACGCTGCTGGTTCAACAAATTATGTCTCCCCTCTTTCCGCTGTTCCTCATCTCTCTTTCTCATCTCCCGTTCTTTCTTCCCTGCTGATGGCTTTGCCGCACAGCATGGAAGCCCGTGTGTTTGTGTGCGCGTGCGTCGCGGCGGCGGCTCCGTGGAATTAATTACTGCTCCGCCTGGCTTCCATCAGCGCGCTTCTCTTTGGCGCGATCGCTTTTCGATGTCCGCACGGGAAGCTCTTGAATAAAATCCGCGGCCGCTTCAAGAGTCGGTTTTGATCTCTGCGAGGCGCGGGAGCGTTATTCCGGAGTCGGAGGAGGCGCGGGCTTTTAACGCTCGCCCGCTGCTTCTGTGCGTTCGGTCGAGACACTTGAGCTTTTCCGGCTGTCTGATTGCGCGGCAGAGGATCGACGCATGCTCGAAACGGAGGGAACATGCGCTGCTGCTGTTCGAGTGAGGGGGCTTTTTTGGATCTTGCCTGGAGTTCGTTTAATTTCTGATGAACGTCGCGTTCGTTTCCGTGGTCCTCCTTCGACGCGTTAAGTGTGGTTTTCGTCGTGTTGGTTAGCGCGCACACCCCGCCACGTTTTATGGGGTCGTTCGCGCATGAGAACCGAATGAAAATGGGGAAAGGTCTGTAGTCGGACGAAACTCATGTACGAAGCGGCAAATGCTTCTCAAAGGAGGCCCTACAGCCGGTGGCGGTGACCGATTTTCGTGACTTCGCGGGTTAATCCGTGGTTAATCCCCAGTTGTGCTAGCTTTAGAGCGGATTAGCCACGGATTAACCTCGACGCCATGAAAATCGGCCGACGCCATTGGCTGGAGGCCTGCTTTGGGGGACATTTGCTGCTTTGTATTGCGTGAAAAGCACGGGGGGACGCTGAGTTTGACTTGCAGTGGAATTTCCCTCTTTTGGCATTGTTCGCGGCCAGGTTGAGTCGTGCTTCGTTGCACATCTTTCCATTAATAAAACAAGTTGTCACGTGACTGTGGGTGCTTGGGAGGATCCCATAGATTGCTTGGATATGCGCAGTGCCATGCGGCTGTAAAGATACTCCCCCGAATGGGTTTGTTCACTGCCTTTTAGGGCCCAGTATCGGTATATAGCGGCATATATACTGTGCGGGAGTACGCAGTTATGCTGCTGTCAAGTACGCACTGTGAAGAAGGAGGGCCTTGTAAACGTATGCGAGAGCCTCTTGTCTTACTCGGGTATGGTGCTGTTCACGTCTGTAAAACTCTGGGACGACGGTGGTGTAGAGTGAGTATTATACTTCCATCAACCACCGTCTGCCAACTGCACTCTCTCGTTGTTTAATTCTCAGTATTGTTGTAACAGCGCTTTCTTTGGGGACGTGCGAATGTGATTGTTCGTGTCCTGGACTGGACTACACCGGGAAGCGTGTGTGGCACTGTGAAAGCTGCAACGAATCCTTCCTTCTGGCTCAGGTTAGCTGCCTTCTTTCGACTAACCTTGTTCGCACTGCACAGGGAGCGCGGTGTACTGCAGCTCCTTGCATTGACTCCATAACGCGCCGCGCGGATTTATTCAGCGAATGCCAAGCACTACGCTCTGGACTTGCGGGCCTACACACACGCGCGCTCACGCTCACGCAGTGACCAGGGCGGCCCCTTTCGAGAGAGATAGTCTTCGTTCCCCCCTACCATGGCCCCATACTCCAGCGCGTTCTTTTGTGCCGCGCTCGGAATAGGCAAGTGTGTGGGCCACTTATTGGGCGCGTCTTCTCCGGTTTCTCTTCGGCGTTTCCTCTTTCGCTTTCGACGCATTCCCTCCCCCTCCTCTTCCATCCTATTCTTCTGCAGTCGTGCTTTCTTCCTCCTCCTCCCCCCCATCCACTGTCCCCTGCCGGTTACGAAACGCGGCCGCGTAACAACGACCGGCCCCTCCGCCGTAGCTGCACCCGTGACCTTTCTTTGCTCTCGGGTATGTTTCGGGGGTGGCGCCGCCTCCTGTGTCCTTCCTACCGTGTTTTTCGGCCGCCTGGCCGCTCCCTCAGGCGGGAGGTAAGTATGTTCAGTAGGCGCTGCGTGCGACGGTAACAAGCCCGATGATGATCTTGTGAAGGTGCAATTTATTTCGCTGAAAAAGATGGTCGCCGGTTCCACCATATAGCTGTACTTGATCGGGCGATATAATAAGCCTGCTCTGTGTTAGCGCATAATACTAGCGTATATTTAGTAGGTTAAGCTGGAAATTCTCGATGCTGTTCAGAAACTTCGCACTCCATGGAGTAGCAAGGTTAGAATCCGGCGTAATATAGCGTATATTTAGTAGGTTAAGCTGGAAATTCCCGACGCTGTTCAGAAACTTCGCACTCCATGGAGTAGCAAGGTTAGAATCCGGCCGCGTTTCGATGGAGGCGAAACGCAAAAGCCGCTCGTGGCGCTGTGCGGCGTCAGTTCACTTCAAAGTCGAAATTATTCCGGAGCCCGCCACTACGGCAGCTCTTTCTTCCTTTCTTCTTTCGCTCCCGCCCTCATCACTTTCCTCTCGTCGTGGTTGAGGTGTCCATCGAGAAGTGAGACAGTTACTGCGTCATTTCCTTTCCTCAAAAACGAAGTTTCACGCGGACAGATGCACGAGTCAGCCGGCCATCTGTTGCCTCAACGTACCAGGAGGTTAGTTATCTTAAGCAGAGCTGAGGCCTGTAGTTTTTCACTACGCCTGGGGTATTGAGGTGCCTTTACGGTTGTGCGTGTGTCTGTGTGCGTGTGTCCGTAGGCGTAAAGTTTAGTTGCGAGCTTAGCGTTTCTGCTTCTTTCTCCGTCCGTGCCTCACGCACTGTGCGTCGCTTAAAATGACATGCCGCATCACCAAGGTTTATACTTTAGCAGCTATTCATCTTGTCAGTACTCGCCCATGGGGCAGGAACTTGGAGGCTAACGGAGAGGCTTGAAGTAGATTGAGGAGAACGCATCGTGCTATATATATAGAATGAAGTGTGGTGGTAACGTTAAGAGACGGAAAGGGAGCACAGTTGGTTACGGAACAAACGCGAGTCAATGGTGTACTAGCTGAAATCAAAAGGCGGAAATGAACGTGTTCTGGGCACGTAGTAGCTAAGTGCAGATAGCCGATGGTCTGTTAATGCGGTGTATCGCAAGACAGTGCAAACGCAGCACGGAGCGGCGGAAAGTCAGGCAGACTAGATTAGGGAGTTCGCGGAGGATGGACAGGCGCAATTTGGAGACCACTGGGAGAGGCCTTTTGTCCTCCAGTGGACGTTGATGACGATACTCCGCCCCCCCCCCCCAAATCTCTGGGTGGTGGTAGTGTTTTTTTTTATTAAAATAGTAGTAAAAAGGAAGGAAAAGATTTTTGCTAGCCCCGGCATCTGCCATCGATACTGAAGCACCTGAGCTGAGGCAGCGGAATAAAAAAAAAAAAGAATAGCAGGCAGAATGGAGAAATGAAATGAGAGAGGTAAGGGGACAGTAAGAAAGGATAGGGAGAGAAGTAATATGTACAAACTATTTACACAATAAGAAATGTGTCCAGGTTGTGCGCGTGATTAGTTCATTTTAGAGGAATTAAATCACACACGCGCACAGCACTGTGTTGGCTACAACTGGAGTGGGGCGTCCTGTTGTTAATCGTTCAAAGTAGAAGTCGCGGAGCGTTCGGTCACTGCGTGTAGCTACCTACCTGACGGAGAACAGACGGGGCGGAAATCTAAAAAAAAAAAGGAAAACTCAACAAGAGATGGACGACATGTTGGTTGCCGCGTTCAGGATTGAGTGGTATTCATTAGAGAGATGTAGCAAAGCGCGATCCACTACTGCGAACCGGTTACTCGAGGCTCCAGCGGCGCATGCGCAGCTGGGTCTCCGCGGAAGCAGATTCACGGCAGCGGATCGCGCTATGCTAACTCTGTAGCCTCGGGCATATACCGCAAGGCTGGTGACCCGGGCAGAGGACGTCGCGACTAGCCACAGACTGGACGCCGCATGTACCGGCAGCCTGAAGGCCGCCAGCAGTGCTGCTGCGTAATTTTCATTTTTTTAAGGCCTTGACTTGAGTAAAAGTTTTTCACCATGCACCACCACCGCAAGGCGCAAAGCGGTCGGACGCTGAGATGAGGCTGGTTTATGATATCGTTTTCTTCTCGCCTCGCGTGGCATCTTTAACACCGGCTGAAATTGTGGCCTGGATAACCTTTTGATCGTGACTATGGTAACATTGTGGTAACTCGTCACGCGTTGCAGCCAACCGTCGACGTGATATATGCGATGACCCACTCTGCAGTCGGCGCACGAAACGACCTGAGTTGGCATCACGACAGGCTTGGTTTTGGTTGTAGGCGACCTGTCTGGGCATCGAATATGCTTGGATGTGGTTGTTGAAGGAAATTATGGCGGTGTGGGCTCCTGCGAAACGGCTCCTATATCGTCACTTTTTCCGGTCGGCTGCTTCGCGTCCTTCTTTTTCTTTCCTTCTGAGCGTCAGGATTGTATCCATGCACCATCGGAACAAATAAGGCTGGCTTTGAAGAGGGAGTTCTTGTTTTGGCGGGCATCCGCATTGCAGCCTATAGACGCAACTGAGCATGTCTTACCAGAGACGGAAGTTTGTTTCACACGGTGACAGGTATAGAGACTGGCTGCTTACACGACTGGTAGGAGAGGACACTTGGGGCGCGAAACCGTGCCGCGGATTGTCGTATTTCGTTTAACATTTATCCAAGGTGTTGATATATGGCGGAGCTTTTGCCGGCAGTACAACGCAACGCAAGTCCCCCCCACTAGCTGGTAACAGCCTAAGCGTCAACCTCTGGTTGGCAGTCAACACGTTCGCTGCTTCGTGGGCCACCGCCGGGTCACGTCATTTGATCATGCTGTGCGGGCGCCAGTGGTGGGTCAAATGATGAAGCCGTGGGTTTAGGTTTTATTTTGAGGTTCAAGAAGGAGGACCTTACAATGAGAACTGTCCCGCGACTACATTGTGTGATCCGGTATCTGTGCCCGCAAACAAATGCCGTGACCCACGGGTGACCCACGACGCAGTCAAAGTGTTAAGGTGCTTCAGGTGTTAACTTTTCCCGTTGTTATTGACGCGACAGCATTAAGAGCCTCATCGGGAAAAAAAAAGTTTTGTCGATCATAAAATTCGCCTATTGGCTAGAAGAAAATGACGTCACCAGATCGGAAGTGGCGAACTTCCGGTAAAGGCATCAGCAGCTTCTAATCTTATCGCATTGCCAACGCATTAAGGTAAATAGGTGCCCCTGGGATTATTTTTTATTGTGCACATCGTTATTGTCATGGCGTTACCAGCTCCAGTCATAGATAAGCGAGTGGATAAACCCATTTTAGAAGAGGATAGTTGCGCGATTCGCTTGGAGTAAGCCGGTGCACGGAATCCTTTCCGAACGGTTTTCCGGGGCGCCTTCGTTGAACGTGGAAGTAGACGGTGGTAGCAGTGACGGAAGGAGGAAACTGTCTTCTATCGTCGCCGTAGTCGGCCGCTTGAAGCTAATCAACGATGGCACTCGGAATCTAGCGATTGCTTTCGCTGAACGGTGTTCCTTTTCTCGGTGGGAAGCCGAGGCTGCGTTTTCAAATTTGTGTTCGTCTTCATTCAACGGGGCATCGAGCGAAATTTTCGTGACTTGGCGTCTGCCGCATCGTGGGTCAAGCGCTAAGCGCTGATTTGTTACGAGGAAATAAATGACAGGCGGAATTGGCATCTTAGCGAGAAGCGAATTAGCAAAAGCAAGGGACTGCGTTAGTGCACGAATAGCTAACAGGTATTGAAAGTAATTAATAATGAGGAAGTACGAAACATATTCAAATAATAATGAATAAAAGTAAATAAGCGGAATTAAATTCTACCTTTCTATGCGTTTGTTTCTTCAGCGCTTTGGAAGAGCGGTGATATGAACATCTTTGCATCGGTTCCTCCCACCCCTTTCTTGTGGGAATGTAGCTAGTATAATGTGCAGGGTGTCTTATTTCATTCTGCGCAGACCTTTTCTTTTACTGTAAAAATGTTGCTTGCGGGTGTGCTAATAAGCCTAGAGCTTCATCCTGATCCACGTGTTCTATTTTCATAACAAAAAAAAACATCACTTTTAAACAGTCTAGAACAAGTTTCAACAAATTTCAATCATATCCAAAGGCTGTACTGTATTTCCCTATACTGTTAACCTGTACTGTTTTTCTCCAAATATGTGACCCCCTGCAGGGGGTCTTTAAGGAAATAAAAGTGAAGTGTGAAGTGAACTATCGCATATTTTTCGTTACTTTTTCTCTTTCTGCTGGAGGGAACTAGTCGCTGATCGCTATGGACGTCACGCCAAAGGAGGAGTGCCGGCGCTGTGATAAAATTTCTCTTTGCGCAGTCAAAGAGGATAAGAGGAAGGGTATTTTTTTAATAGTCTGTCATCAAGGGCAGGGGACAGTGGCCCTTCGTATGCCGCAGTGAAGCGCTGGGTGTCTCCACTCCGAACAGGTCATTTCAGCACCGACGACGAAGAACTGTCGGGGAGGCCGGTGGAGGCGACTTCTTGGGAGCTGGAGGACACGGTTCACGAAATGGTTTTGGAAAACGGGAGGATCTCTTCTAACTGCATAGTAGACACCCTAGATAGGAGGCATTTAACGACAGCGCGCGGGTTACGTACCTATTGACGTGCTGCACACGAGGAAGGTTTCAGCCAAGCTAGTCCCCAGATGCATCAGTGCCTCAATGATTTCGTTATTTTTGTATGAACGCGGAACCTAAGAGCAATCGAAAGAGGGGATACATCCAGGCTCGCCCCGACCAATGAAACTCTGAATGCGAAAGTCAGCCCACAATGCGGTGGCTCCGGCGTTTTGGGAAAGGAATGAAGCTGTGATAACGGATTACCTGGAAGTGGGTACCGCAGTCACAGCAACCTATTACACTTCTCTCTTGGACAGAGTGAAGTAGGAGCTGGTCGGACAACGCCTGGGATAGCTGTCGAAGGGAGTGCTGTTTTAGCGTGACAGTGCCCCTGCTCAGAACCGCCTCCCCCATAACCGTTCATAAACGAGCCACTCTAAAATAAACAGTGCAGCATCCACCTCATTCATCCGATTTAGCTCCCAACAACTTTTTTTTTTTCGTTTCCGACGCTTAAGCACTTCAAAGGCTCACATTTTTTCTTTCCGCGAAGATGTCATAGCTGCTACAAACGAGTGGTTTTGGTGCACAATCGAGATCCTTTTTTCCTAGAAGGCCTTCAAGGACCGAGCGCCATAAGTTCGTTCACTTCGAGGAGAACATGTTGATTCACTGGCAAGTTTCGTTCTTCGTTCTTTTTCTCTCTCAGTAAAGCTCATGGCTTGGAAAAAAAAAAGGCGCAAGAAACGAAGGACGTAGACAGAACAGACACCACTCGCTCAAATGTCAGTATTACTCCAGGCTCAATACTTACCAGACAGCCACTCTTGAGGTCGTCTTAGCACCGAGCCGGTTACCCCGTTTAAGCGTATTTGTGATATTGACAGATTAAATACTAATCCTGTTACTGTCTATCTCTCCGTTACAAGTAATGTGCCTCGAATAAAACGAAACAACCTGTAATATGCTCAGCATGCTCCCGGACGGACGGTGTCGAGCGCACTTTCCCCCAGACGAGGACGTTCGCCTGCGCAGCTGCGTTGTATCGACCCCGATGCGTACAGGAAGGCGAGAGGCGCGTTGCACGCCGGCTGGGGCACGACGTGTACGCGAGGACGTCGAGACACGTACTACGCTGGCCACTTGCTCAGCGTCACATGCGGTACCACCCCAGGCTTACGCATCGTCGCCGCGCAGGCGAGCCGGCTATCGCGATCCCCCCGCCGAGGAGTTCGTGCTTCCGTGGCTGTGTTTTTGTGCGCGCACGCAATCGCTCGCTCTCTCTCTCTCTGCCGGCGCCTGTAGAAGCGAACGCACTTTCCACTCTCTCGTTAAAAACCTGTTCTTCCTCGAGCAGGGGCAGAGACTCATCAGGGCTGCGGGGAACAGAGGTATACTGCGACGTTAGTGCCTTTGTCGTTCGGCGGCCCCAGCAGCCGCCGTTGGCTGTACATCTTCATTTACTTTCGATGGAGTCTCTGTTGCTTCGTTACTGTATTGCTTGCTGTCCACGGACTCTCAGTTGAGCCTATTGAATGTCCAAAAGGTGTTTTCGGGAGGTAAATCTCTCTTTGAAAGGTCTACGGATGTAGGGGGGGGGGGGGGGGGGTCCGCTTTTTTAAAATTAATTCTTGATTTTCAGTCTGACCACTCTGCGTAGTGGCCCTGATCATCTGACGTCCCTGACTAGGCCACGTGTGCCCTCTCGACGTTTGTGCTGGCTATTACGCGAATGCGCCAGTGCTTTCTAAGCCATTATGGAGTAAAAAGGGTATACGCAATAGTCGTTTTGGGGACTAACTGCGTTTTGACAACCATAAGCGTTACTCCCTAGAGACAATGCACGTGGATCATCAGTCGCGAATACTCTCGTAGTACTTAACCATTCATCGTGGGGACTAAGCGCTGCACTCAGCCACTTTTCACCCGTTTTCGGCTCGTATAGTGTACACAGCTGCATCGGAGGATTCTTTGAATCGCTTTCGTGGTTGCTCATCGCGCGCCTGCATGGTTGGTCCCTCCCGGGAAATAAGGTGACTCGGTTTGGCTGCATATGCTTGACACCGTTTTGTTCTATCGTCGGATCACTGCGTCGCCGTTCTGTATAGCAGTACCTCGCGCTCTGCTTTTTCACTTTTTTTTTTTCACACCACAAGTCGCGCTTCTTTCATGCCACCATTTCGCGAAAAGCTGTACTCAGTGCGTGTTCTCGTCGGCTCCTGTTTACGAGCGCGTCAGTTAAATATGCGTCAGCCTGTACGCGCGCCGGGAGGAGCTGCTGTGGTGCGGGTGGAGGGCAGTGAGTGCCTGCCGCAAATGCCATGGGTTCGTTAGAGTCTGCGCATGCGTGTTTTATAGTGAGCTCTACGCTGGTTCCGATTGTAGCCTTGGGTGGCAGTGGACGTGCTGCATGTAGAAGATGAAGGCCGTACACATTAGGGACCGTGCGTGCGTGCGTGCGTGCGTGTGTGCGTGTGTGTGTGTGTGTGTGTGTGTGTGTGTGTGTCACGTAATTGGCAAGCGTTGTGTGTGGGCTGCGTTGTATGCGAAGGAGACAAACTGGGTGACTCTGCACGACACAGATCACTTTATCAAACACATTTACAACACATAAATGAAAGCTAACGAAAACAGAAGTGACGTAGTCCTAAATACCTCTAGCGCAAAAGTCCTGATTTAGTAGCGCTTGGAGAGTTCTAAAGCAGTTGTTCACGTGGAAAGATGAGCGTATTTCATCAAGCGGCGTCTCATCTGTTGCGTCAGGAGCAGGGACGCAAAGGGTGGTAGCAGGTTAATGCCACGTCACCAGGAGCGCCGCGTCGACTCCGAGGTTTTCTGTGGCAGAGACAATAGTCCCGCAGCGAGCAGATCTCAACGTCGACGCCCAGAGCCGCAGACTCGGGGCCCACGTTCCGTAGACGACAGTGGGCGTCAATACTGGAACGTAAACCCGCAGCGCGCCCACGAAGCCTGCAGCCTGCCTTGTACCACACCTGACGCATGGAACCTTCTGTCACGCTGCGTCTTTTTGCGTATTCCTTGAATTTTTTTCCCCTGGAAAATGGGGTTCCTCATGGTTTTCTATGTAAAATTTCTCGCCGAGTGGGGGGGTCGCCATCTCCCCCGCCTACCATTCCAATAAATCTGCCTCTTGTACGCATCTCACACATAATTTTAAGCGTCTCATTTCTGTGTTTCCTAATATTTACACGCATGCTTAAATTTTGGTCATATGTTTGCGCTGTCGATGGACTAGCAGCGGCAGAAATGCATTCAGTAATTAGATTATGACTACGTCGGGCAAGCTCTCCTCCTGTTGCGTTAGCTCTCTTATAGAAACCCGTATTTTCTGTCGAGGTCGTCTTCGTCTTGATCTCCTCCCAAGCCCATCCGATAACTGTATTCTCCTTCTTTCAGTGTGTGGTGGTATAGGCAGACACGAAGGCAAAATGTAGACGTTCAGCGCTTTCCTGCATTGAAACCATGATTCGAGCGCTCGCGTGGAAATTCCCTTGCGGACGCTTTGTCGTCCTTCTCCTCAACTACCGTTTCTGTTCTTTCGCTACACGAGTTGGCGAGGACACGAGATCGTTCCGATGCGCCTCCCGTCGCGGATCTGCCGTCGCAGCGTGTGAAATCTGCCTCCTTTCCGCGTTCTTCCGTGGCCTCAGCCGGCGAAGCCACTCCTGCATGCATATTGCGCGGCAGCAGACCTTGCGGGGCAGCTGCTTGCCCGGGGCCTTGATTTTCTTCGCGCGGATGTTTCGTTGCGAGGTGGGTCCCGAGAAGTCTGCGCGTAGCTGCGCTTGCAATAGCGAGTCGATTGAGCGTTGTCTCTGCTGTTGTCTCTGCTGTGGCCTGCGCTCTGAGCCAGAACGTGGTCACGTGGGTCCAACTTAACAAACGTTGGATTTGTTCTTTTTTAACGTATTAAAAATTCTACATTGCACTTAAGTATGCTTCAGAGCGGAAATTCGAAAGTCTTCCTCTGTCCTCTCTTTCTCACGCAATTTTTACGTTTTTTTTCGTTTTTTTATTTCGATATTTTCCTATCATTTTTATTTGCTTATATTTGTAATTTCTTTTTACAATTTCATTTTGTAATTTTGACTTTTTATTATATATATATTTTTAACTTGCTTTTGTTTTATCTTTATTTCTTAGTTTTTATGTTTTCTTTTTAATTTTTTCCCACTTGGTTTGACAGGTGTAGCGGACACTTGTACACGTTTCATGCGGACAGATCTCGCGCAACTGATGAGCCAAGAACGGCTTTTGCCTCTACTTTCTCTATTTTGTCTGCCTTATCATATGTATGACCGTCGGACACTTTGTATCCCCCCCCCCCCCCCCCCCCCCCCCCCCGTTTATGTAACGTCCCAAAGGGACCCTTAAGGGTTCATAAATGATGATGATCTATCTATTAGTTTGACGTTTGAAGTCCGGCGCTACGCTGCGCGCTTCTGGTAAAGTCCAGCACACACACAAATCCAATCGAAGCCTTCGGTCGCGAGTCCATGCTTCCTGACGACCGAGCTGTCTCGCAAAACCTCAAGGGCTGTCCAGAGCGCGTCAGGTTTTGGGACAACGAATTTCGTGCCGAACTGTTTCGCGGTCCGATCAGTCGTCCTTTCTATTGATACTCATCGGGCTGCGCGACTTATGAGCCACGATAATATATTTTTTTCTTTCGCTACCGCGCAGTTTCACGTCTTGATGGACGCTCGGGACGCTGTCGTCACGCACGTGCGCATTAACGCTTTCCGGACAAGCCGCGTGTTCCTGCACGTGTGCTTTGCTGGCGTTGCGTGGTGTGGTGGTTGCCCCTTCTGTGCCTCGTTTGCGTTTGAGTGCGTACTTTCCACTCTCCCAAAGGCTGTGCCCATGCAGTTAAAATCAATAGCCACCTCTCTCTTTCTCGCTATGCTGTGTACGCCACCCGCACGTAGCAAACGCGGGCGCGTGCACCCGCGTGCGTATACCTGCGCGTACACGTGCAGAACGGCCCGCGCTTTGTGCGTGCGCGCGCGCACAGCAGGTGCTCGTCCGTTCGTCTCCTCCGGCCGCTGATTAGCGCTGGTGCTCAGCGTCGATTGCGTGGCGCAAATTGCTACCGGTTGCTGCCGGCGCACGCCGGTTCGTGACATGCCGCCGTGTGCTTCCCTTCGGCGCATTTGTGCGCTCGATTGAGGGAGGGCGACGAGCGCGTGTTCTTGCCTCGCGTGCGTCACGATTCTTTGTTCGGACGACGTCTCGTGCGAGGCTCTCTGCGAGCCTGTCGGCGCTGTGTGCACAGCTCCATTCTGCGTAGTCGCTTGAGAACTATACAGTGGAGAGCGCTTCGTGTGACTGGCGAGATTATAGAGAGATCTAGTTTAGCGCAATCCGCTGCCCGGAACCGGTTGCTCGAGGCGCCAGCTGCGCATGGGCAGGCGCAGGCGCAGCTGGGGACCACGATGTAGCGGGTCGCGCTGTGCTAAATCTTTGTAAATGTGCAGTGTAAGAAACAGCGCACCTTTGGGGGATGGGGGGGGAGGGGGTTAAAATGGAAGCTTTGTTTGCGGCGTATTGCTGAAGGCGCACAATCAGAAGTTGAGCTTACGTCTGTGAGAGAGCGAGACACCAGTGTTTCAAACAACATTTGTGTCCCCGATGGCAGTCTTTGTATGTCTTATTTGTTTTTTTTTGTGTGGATGAATAAGTGTTCTAAACAGCTGCTCAGTGAATAATAAAAGCACGAGGGAAACGACGTTATTTGGTGTCGAGTGTGCAGTCCTAAACCAGAAAAGGGGCGTTTACTTTTTGTGAAGAGTGTCCACGCGAACCTGTGGCGACACAAAGAGGAGTAAAGGCTGCTCCTCTCGGGGCCATTGCGCTGGCTGAGCTGCGAGAGTGTTTTTTTTTTTGTTTTTGCGCTTTATTTGCTCTCTGCCTTCCGTGGTTTGTGCAAGGACTTCTCTCTCTCTCTCTCTTTGAATCTTGCAACCGCTTGAGGTGCTGCACTAAGTGGACCCTGAGTGTACGCTGGCAGCCAGTGTGGACAGATAGATCAGTGGAGGCCTCTTGAAATGTTTTGTGCACGCGGTTGCGCTAGATTCCTTACAGCTCTCTTTACGACACGTGGTCTCGACTGCAGAGGCAGTGAAGCGCTTCGATGGCACCCGGCCTTCCCTTCGCGGAAAGCGAACCCGCTTGAAACGCGAAAAAAAAAAGTAGCCTGTATCAATACGAAGGTAGGAAGTGGCTCGCCATCGTACTCGTATGCAGCGAGACAGGAACATTGTTGCTTGTGCTTAGCCTACATTCACCGCGTATTCACAGCAGCCTATGCACGGCAGCTTATCTGTGGCCCTCGTACGTATACCGCATTCGCGGCCTTTTAAGCCGACGCTTCGGATCGTCCAATTCCTCGCGCTCTCCGCTGTTTCGATCAGTTGCCGCCTTCGCTTTTTATCGACGCCCCGTATCGCCTTCTGAACTTCCACATCCGCGCCGCGGGTAATTTTGCTTTCTACGTCGGCGACGTGGATTGGGTTTACTGTACTAACCGAAGACAACGGCATTGCGAGGAACAGGCTGAATCGTGATAGGCTGCCGCGTACGAGAGCGATCGGCAGCGCGCGTGCTCAGCGGCTAAGGGCGGCGCGAGTTATCGGCCGCATCGGCGAGACTACTCCCAGCTCCGCGGGCGAGCGCAGAGTATGCGTCATGCGCTCTGGCACGGAAGGACGTCTTCCGTATGCGCGTTGATAAAAGCCGCACGCCGGAAAGTTTCGCTTTCGTTGTTGACGTGCGATGCAGCATCACCCATGACGGCGCTCTGGCAGAAAGACGGCCTCTTCCTGTTTCGGGGGGGGGTGGGGGGGGGGGGGGGGGGTGATTCACTGAGTCTGTTCTCACTGAGCAGGAAGTAGTGCATTGTTTGTTTTAAATAGCTTTATATGGTTGGAACGATTTGAACTGAATAGTTCAGCTGGAAGGCGTAGCGAGAAAGCGGTGATAACGCGGCGTTGAAACTTTTAAACCCGTCCTTGGAGTCGACCGTGCAGCAGCGGTTGTTGGTAAAGATACGTGGGTAAAATTAACCCTAGCGAGTGTTCATAAAATGCTTCGGGCGTTACATTTGGTTAACTTTGCAGGGTTTAGCACATGGCTGGAGTACATTTGTCGCAAATAATAAAGCAGGTAGGGGTGTCCATCAGCGTGCCGAAAATCGTGACCATTTCGCATTGTTCCGTTACTTCAGGGGGTCTCGTTGGGCCTCGTGTGCTGTGCTTGCAGCTCCGATGACACTGATGGTTGAGTCCATCATTACTCTGCTTGTTTCCGTCTTTTGAAGCTCGCTCGTTTCACACACGTAACGGATTCTGTCTCGCTGCTGTGGATAGAAACTGCATGCGGTGCTCCATTTTCGTTTGGGAGCCGGCGCACGAGCACATATTCGTCTCTCGGTGCGTACGTATACGGACAAGGTGACTTTTTTTCCTTTTCCTTCGAATGGGCACATCGCGTGCTCGAGCCCATCCTTCAGCCCATGCTTGCATCATCTAGCCTTTTTTTTTCCTTCTGTGTTTGTTCGTTTTACGACGCATTTGGCTTTTGGAGGCTGGGGCTGATATGGGGCTGGTTGTATATGTAGACTTTCTTTTTCGAGTCGGCACTCTTCACGTATGCGCACATGGTGCTTATCAGCGGCCGAAATCTGGATCGATAAATCACCGCTCGGATTCCTGCCCTCAAGGACGACTGACATATGCGACCTGTGTGACCGCCGGTGCGGACCCCGTGGCACTGAGGTTGACCTCGGATCGCACGCACGAAGTTCTCGCCGTCCGCGGCTGACCCCGAATAGTTATGCATGCAGTTACCCGCTGGTTTAGACGGAATTAAGCGCTCTCAAGCACCCACTGGGGTCTCTTCGTGTTTCGGAATTGAGGCCGCATGGTGCACGTTATGTGGTTCCATGTTTGCGTGGAGACGACAGCGCTGTAATCCCTGCAATCTTATAGCCTTCCGATCGCGGCGCTACCACCTTTGAGTGTCTGTGGCTCCGCTCTCTCGACGTCTTTTCCTGTTAATGGGATGAGCATTCCTCCCTTTACCTTACCGCGGGTAGCCAGTCGCCCCGAGACAATTTCACAGAAGTCTCACGGCTATACTAACAGCTAGGGAACGGAACAACGCCAGTATAACCTTGAGCTCTCACGGGCTGACACTGCTGTGATGAACGTAACAGCGATGTCAGTAACGGCTACCTCTGTTGCGATAACGGCGGTATCGCATCCAAGTCAAGTGTTTAAAGGATGCTTTCAATGCCGACTTTCTTGCGAGTGGGAATCGCATTTCACACAACAGACTTGAGGCAAAGGGGTTCAGTCGATGCTCATTTCCTTCCTGGCTGATTTATTGTTCGCTGCTCTTCGCGGGGAAAACGGGGCGTAATATGCACTATGTCGCGAAAGACGTAGTGTCTTTTTTGTTTTTGTTTCTCCTGTGCCGATTTTTAAGGCACCGCAGTTACACGGGATCTGTACACTGCGAACATATTTTCCGCTGCTGTCAGCACGCTATAAGTACCAGTCAGAGCGTGCCTCCTTTTTTTTATATTGCATATACGTTTCATGGCTTTGGCAGAGTATATGACTGTTTTTCTCAGCGCAGTGCGGCTTTGTCTGCCCTGTCGCTGTCGCGCGGCGGCTCTGACGCTGGCGGACCGCCCCTTCTCGCGTCATTTCTTTTGTAAATGTCGTGCGTTTTTCTCGTCGCCGGTATCCGCATTACCTGGCTAAAATTTGCGCTTTAAATCGCTGCCGGTTGTTCGGAGAATGCGGCGCACGAGGATTAGTCGGATACCGTAACGTGCTCTCTATAGGCAGCTGCGCATTTGCAGTTTCTGAAAGAACGCTGTACGCCCTGCAAGTTTTATGCTTGTTTTAGTAAGTCTTGGTTGGTTGCTTTCTGCTCCGTCTTACGGGTGAACTGGGTCCCGAGTTGACAGCCATTCGGAGTGAAGGGTTGCAGTTGTTTGTCCCATATTTTTGCCATTTTCTGCCGCCGCGGTGGCTAAGTGGTTATGGCGCTCGGCTGCTGACCCCAAGGACGCGGGTTCGATCCCGGCCGCGGCGGTCGAATTTCGATGGAGGTGATATGTGCTAGAGGCCTGTCGACTGTGTCGATGACAGTGCAGGCTAAGGAACCCCAGGTGGTCGAAATTTCCAGTGACCTTCACTATGGCGTCCTCGTACGTAGCCTGAGTCGCTTTGGGACAATGAACCCCAGTAAACCAGTTTTACCATTCTCTGAACTTCCAATCAGTAATTGCACACCTCGAGGTAGCAGTTGCCGGAAGGCGGTTGAATTATAAGACGTCACGGTCATGACGTCATCGCTGTGCACCTTACCTGTTCGTGCGAGGAAGCGAGAGAGAAAAAAAAATGCCATACGTTTCACTCTCCTGTGGTCTGAATCAGTGACAACTCAAGCTGCCGCTTACTGCCCCCTCGCTCTCTCACTACCGCACGAGAGAGACTACCGCCGAACCGTTGACAGAGCGCACTTCAAGGCCCCTCGGTGCGCGCCGTGCGACTGTGGCGCTCAGAGCCACGTGATATGGTCACGTGACCGCGCAGGTCGCATTCTCTGGGGCACTTGGTTCGTGGCCCGCCTGGATAACTTTCTCGCGGGCGATCGCGGTCGGTTTCCGATACGGAGCACTGCGGCACTGCGACGTCGTTTAGACTGGAGAGTGCACAGCACAGCCATCGCTTTAATATGCATGGCTCTATGCTCAGACAGGGTGTGCTCGCAGAGAAGCCCGCTATTAATACATGGCTTGCACTGACGTCGTAGCTGGGAACCCTGGGATACTGTTCCGCCATGTTGGTGCAGTCGCAGCGGCCGTGGTGCACTTGATGCAATTCGCGCGTACGGTGTACTTCGACGGCGTTGCGATGGTTATCTGCGCTGTTTTTGGATGCTCCAACCGCACTTGTTGGGCGAAATCAACAAACACAAACTTTTTTCGTCTTCCAAAGGTCATCGAGCATCAAGGTGACCGTACGAAAGCTTTATGCGCGAAGCGACGGGAGGTGTGGCTGGCTCGTATAAAACGTGCCGATCTCAACACCGAAAGGACGGGCATACGTGTTTGCGGCGCCCACTTCGTAAAAGGTAAGTCCGTTGCATATGCACAATGTTTATTTAGGTGCATGACGTACAAGCATAGCGGAAAATCTCATTTAAACAAATTTTTCTTGCATTTTGTAGGCAGACCATCAAAACTGTGGGAGGAGACGGACCCGGACTGGGCCCCTACGTTTTTGCTCGGCTACAGCGCAAAACATGGTGATCCCGGTCGCCACGCTCGCGCGGCAAGACGACGGACCCAGAAACGCGCGGCTCAAGCGGAGTGTCAGGCTGAGGAGTCGGGAACAATGGAGGCTACGAATCCAAATTAACATTGGGCACATCTCTGCGAAGGCACACGTCACTGTCGATCTTGTCGCGCTACCGGACCGTCGAAAACGGCAACAGCGATAAGCTTGATCACTTAATGCGGGCCATAGTGCGTGATGCGACAGGCGAGACCTAAATTGTTGGTCGACAAATCTGTAGCGAGCGATAATAATCTCTCCACGCATGACCGTTTCTTTTTTGCGCAATAACTTGTTGGGTTTCCAAACTAAGATAAACCAGCAACGGTTCCTTTCATATGCCCATAAAAATAGAATAACTCGTGATTTAATCTGAAGTCGTCCAGGTTCAGTACATATGAAGAAATGAATCACTAGCCTGACAGTTTGTAAACAGTTCTTTTTAAAACTTTACTGAGTGATTGCTTACGCTCAGTCACTTGTGGATATAATAACCGTTATTTCTTTACTCTAATCCTTACAAAGATCAATGCCCTGCGGCTTACCTCTCCAAGTAGAAGCACCTTGTCCCCTTGCAGCTGTTTTGCCGACAGTCCCTTCCCCCAGCCGCTAGTGAAATAATTATGCGCCTCGGTGGACTTAAACGCCTTCATTTCTTCAAGGGTCAGAAAGCTTGCAGAAAAAACAAGGTAATTGACGATGTCACCGTAACAAATCTCTGGAAATATGTCGACATCGCTTGTGTCCGTTCCCGGCCGCAGCATGAACGGGTCGATATTATCGCAGAGACGCACTTTTTCCGCATACCGAACGCGCTCCGACCCCGTAAGATCTAAGCGGTAGGTAGCGTCTAAAGGCTGCTTACTGAGAAGCGGCGGCATGCCACACAAAAGGCAACAAAATTGCACGTGTTACCACTAGCGAGGAAACGCGTGCGATACGCACACCACCGACTCCGCACAGACTGCACCAACATGTCCGCCGCAGCGCGCGCCGCCAGACGTGACGTCACATGCAAACCATGTATATTTTCGTCAGCGGTCCGGTCAGCGAGCGTCGCCGAGCAATAATGGGCAGCTGCTGCACCACGGCCGCGGTGGCGTGCACCGACGGGCGCATCCTTTTCTTCTCTCTTGCGTCTTCCTCCTCTCTCTCTCTTTGATCAGGGCGTAAGGGGGGTGGGGGGGTGCAGCTTTCACCGATGCCTCCCACCCCTCTCATTCCTGGCTTCCATCCGAACACGGCGGCAAGGCGCGGCATCCGTGGCACATATCCCCTCGGCGATCCGCGTTCCTTTCACTGCCCGCCGCTCGGGGTGGCTCTCCTCCCGTTGTCCGGCGTGAAGCCGGCCCGGATGGATCGGCGCGCGCACAATGGGGCTGTGGCGGTAATCGCATTGGCGGCGCCCGGTTGGGCTGCCCCTTGTCCAGCGTTATTGCGGAGGAGGATTGAGAAGGAGGCGAACAGCAGCTACAGGTGGCGGCGCACGCGACGAGGCGGCACTGACTTTGTTCTGGCCACGGCACTCACCCCCCTCCCCCTCCTTTGTGTTTTGTTTTTGCGCGGCGCATGCAGCTCCCGCGAGCGCTGCGTTGAGCCCCCTTTCCGCGCCATGGCACGCGATAAAGGTTCGGTAATGGCATTGGGTTCTAAAGACTGCAAAATTTCCAGCGCTATTGTTCACGGCCGCTATGTAGCACGTTAAAATTGAAATGGACGCTGAGGGTAAAAGCGAGGAAAGCTAATGAAATGAAGGACGAGTATTGCAAATGAAGTGTATGGGAATTGGTGGCATAGCGTAGGCTACACCACCCTTCGCTTCCAAACTGTTTCACGGGGTCCTTTTGGGTTTTTAATGTCGCGAGTTTGAGTCGAGTGTGCGGGAAAATTATAAAATCCAATTTTCTCAACAATAATTGCGCCTTTCGCTGGCGGAAAACCTAAACATATACCCAAGAACAGCCGCATCTTTAGAATGGAATTGTTCTTTAATTGCCCAATTTAATTTGCCCTATATCGGTAGCGTGATGATCTCGCCCGCTGGCCGCTGAGAATTATTTCAGTATTGTATGTTGTCTGTATGAAAGCGGTATTGCAGTGCTACTGCAAATGAGGGAATATTGTTTGTTCTCTGGAATGTCGGTTAACACAATAGGTGTACGCTGCCAACTGCAAAGTTATCCTTGTTGACATACCTACTTGCAAATCGAGAGGGTTTTAAGTCCCGAAGCGACACGTGGGCTATGAGGGACGTGGTAGGGAAGGGCTCCTGATTAATTTAACGCCATCTGCGGTTTTTGTTGACATACGCTGACATCGCCCAGCGCACGCATGTGCCTTTTGCGCTTTCTCCTGCGTCGAAACACGCGGGATTGGACCCGGGACCTCTGGCTCTGCAGCCGAGCTCCCCGACAGCAGAGCCACACGCATCCCTAGAACAAGGCAAACCGGCCTGCTGTGCACCGCAGCGTTGTCAAAGCCTCATTCGTGCTTGAGGCCGACGCGTGTTCCATCGACACGGTTTCCTCACCTTCCCGTCGTGGGGGAAGGCACAATATGCTGGGCGAGTCGCGATACGGATGTGTATGTGCGCTCTAATCGCTGCTTCTGATCTGCGGCTTATACAGTCCGCAATCTGCGACGCCGCCGCCCCGGCAGTAGCGGCGGGGCGGTCCTCCATCTCGTCGTCGGGTGTCTATCTGTCGATCGGCCGTTATTAGGAAGTCAGCGCGTGCGCGCTGCGCGTTTTTCTTCCAGAGCGCGGGAAGCCATCCATTTTCCTAATCTCCCGCCGCCGCATAACCGCGCGCGTTGCGTCTACCCATCGCCTCTCCTTTTATCTATGCGCGCCGCCTCTTGCGCGTAGATGATAGCCGGTGCTCCGTGGTGCTCCTTTATCTGCAGACACGCGCACAGATCGCTCTGACCTCGGAAGACGCCCCGGCCGATTTCTTCTTTCCCCGCCGGCGGCTCTTCGCTTTTTATTCGGCCGACGCCCACCGGACGGCGAGAAAGCGTCGGCGTATCGGCGCCCTCCCCCCCCCCCCCCCCCCCCCCCCCCCCCCCGTTCCTTTTGTTGAGCTCCTCATTTCTCCTCCATTGCTGCTTGTCTTCTTGGTTTTGTTTCCCTTGACGTTTGGCGCTGGCTTCTCCTCGGATTCGTTTCTGCAACGCGTTAGCCTCGGAGCCGCTGTGGGGCTTCTTGCATTAGCATTTGCAGCAGCAGGCGGCGGGCGCGAAGATAAGCCCCGTATATGCCTTTCATTCAGATGGCTCTCGCCGATTCGCCTCTCTTATACGGAGACTGGCGGTGCTTTCGCTCGTGGGCGCCCGTTGAATAGGCGCGCAGAGCGAGCTGCGAGCCGAGCGCTTAGCATTAGCTGCACGGGGAGCGTTTGTATCGACTCTGTATAGCTTTGCTTACAGGGCTGCCTTTTATTTTCTGTTTTATTGGAGCCCTTTCGGATCACAATAGGCGAACGTCGTGCGCGATCGCGGTTCGGCCTCCGCGGGGGTATCTCTGCTGCCGAGGCAGCGGCGAGGCCGTCCCTGTTCCCCTGTCGGTGTTCGAGATATACTGAGTCGTGCACCGTTCAGTAGCGTGCTCTTTCGACGGAAACAACGGAGGTGATGACAGTGCCGCACAGTGCACGGGCGTACAGTGCTGCGCGATTTAGAGATTTCTTCCGTCCGTCGCCTTGACGCCCGTCTACTGTGTGGTTGCTGACTTGCCGTACTGCATATAAAGCCACAGCCTGCACTTCACGGGGCCTTCCAGCGATTCCGCGCACCGCTCTTGCGTGCCCCGGGCATCTATTGCTATGCTTTTTCATGGGCATGTTAGTAATACCGCATTCGCGCGCAAGTACTTACGTTTAATTGGACTAGCGGACTCCCCGGACTGTCCCGCTTGTGGCATAACCGGGACAGTGGAGCATGTATATACTATTGGTGTGTCCATTATATGCGCGCGAAAGACTAACGTTGGCCGCTTCTGTGTAGCGTTTCGACAGAAGGCTTCTCGGATGACTTATTGCTAGACGCTTGGCCGCAGAGTTGGAAAGATGTCCAGGCAATGTGGGCGTTTTTGCGCTTTTTATGTGACACGCAGGGACCTCAGAACAAGGGGGGGGGGACAACATTTCTCCATAGCAGGCAGCTCCACCCCCCCCCCCCCCTCACATACTGATTGCACTCAGTCAAATGAGATTTCTGGCGAACTAAGCACAGTGGGGCTGAGATAGGTTGACTTTGTAGCCAGTCATTAAGTAAGTCGTTGTCTGACCCTGTTCATGTGCGTGATTCGCAGAATTGAAACTATGCAAAAACTTTTTTTTAATGCGTGCAGTTGATCACTGCGTGTACATTTTATAAAGCTGGTCATTCCAATACAAATTTTATTTCTATTAACAGCAGATACACCTTTGAACAGTGCGAAATAAGAAAAGTACCGAGAAAAACATAAAATTTAATATTTAAAACCGTTCAATAAATAAGTAACAAAGCGAACTCGAAGCCTTGCCCCCCCCCCCCCCCCACCCACACACACGCGCACGCACACACACAAACAAAAGAAAGTTCTGGAGCCCCTGCTGACACGGGCCTCGACTGGCGATTGTGAGCAAACCAGTGTTCTTGTATACATCGTAATCTCTCATCTCACCACCTCGTCACCCATCACGACCGTCTTTATTCTCCTCTCCATCTTTCCCATTGCAGAGTAGTAGGCCAGATGTTCATCTTTCCAGCCGACCGCATTGCCTTTCCACTCAGTAAACTTATCTATCTATATATTTATTTTTGATCCACTCGATGAGGGAAGGGTAGGAAAAAAAGCTGCCAGAAAGCCATGTTTAGTAGCTCCCTCCTCCCCTACAATGTGCACACATTTATTACAAAGGCAATGGAGTACAGCCCAACGTGCACGCACTTTGCACGGGAAAGCAGAACAGGAAAAAAAAAAGGGAAATGCATGATCAGCCAAAGACTGGTTCGCATATACAGACATCACAGCACTCATACAAATGACTATATACTGCTCTTGAAATCGGGAGTAAAACAGAGGAGCATAGCAGTTTGCGCAAATTTTGGTCGTAACTGACAATGAACTGGACAAACAGAAAAGAGCAGTACGGTTTAGCAGAATCAAACAGTTCGACAAAACTCCGGGGAACAAAAAAGTTACACAAACTGGCTTTAGGTTTCGTCTCCAGGTGGATATCGCAGTACGTGCATGCAGTATAATTTAACACTTCGGGAAGCTTACGTTTCCATATAAGTGTCCTACAAGGAAAAAAAAAACAATAGATAATGTTGCTGCATTCGAATCAGTGCGTAAGCAGGGATTTTTTGCTTCGTATGAGAAAACGATAAGCAGCGGGCAGTGCCACGGGACGGAGCGCTCGTGCTAGCCCATGCAGCTGCGGACACGCAAGAGACGATTTTGCTCGGGAACCACCGGATTAGTATCGCGTAATCTTGAGGGTAATCCCGACGTACTCCGACATTCTAAATTATTACAGAGGGACGAGACTAAAGCATCCTCTTTCCCACAACAAATTAAATCAACAAGTAGTAGTTTACTGGCGGAAGCTGTAAACCGGAACCTTCCCCAATTTACACATCCTTAGCAAAATGTTCCCTAACCAATACAGGGACATCTGCCCATGGTGCGGTGCAACACCCACCCTATACCACGTTACTTGGAATGTGACAGAAATAAAGCATTCCATGGCTCAGGAAATCCGAGTGCGGAGCACTGGGAGAGTGTGCTCTCCAGCGGCAACCCAATCCTCCAAAGAGGATTGGTCATCCATGCCTGCAGCGAGCGGCCAAACTCAGCGGTGCCCTGGAATAGGGGCGCCGACCTCTGCAAGACGGAAGGAGACATCTGCTTGGAGATGGAGACCTCTGTCTGATTGAAATACCTTGTTAGAGCAATGAAGTGTATCCTACCGTATCCTATCCTATCCTATCCTATCCTATCCTATCCTATCCTATCCTATCCTATCCTATCCTAGTGTCGCGTAGAGACGAAAAGCGGGCAGTGCTGCGGGACGAGCGCTCGCGCTAGGCGAGCAGACAATGCGGACAGACAACGGACGATTTTGTTCAGGGTTGGCACCTATCGGATTAGTGCTTGCGCTCTAAAACTTTTCAATTGCCAACAACTTTACGTGTGTGGTATACACGCACTTTTTAATGCGATCGAAAGCGTTATATGTCCCATATATTAGCACAAAAGCCGCCGTTTATGGCGCTAAATTCCTCAGTGACATCACCATACCCTCTCATTACGTCAGCAGTAGACCATAATATAGTGACGTCTGCAGCAAGATAAAATAATGAAATTTCTTCCGAAGGTTTGGGGCATTGAATCATGCGCAATCAGATTGCGAGGCGAGCACGCAACCCTTGTATCCTATTGATGGCAGCGATGAAACTGCCGCTCAATGGTCTCGGTAGCCAGAGCACACTTTTTCGTGAAGCCTATGAGGGTTTCGTCTCAGTGTTCTGCATGCAGTTGATTAACCTACTTTAACCGACTAACTGAGTGAACAAACAGCGCTTGGCAAGAAGGCGGTGAGGAAGTGCAGGGGATGCTTCGCGGAGTCGTGTAAGGTAGCGGAGCAATACCTCAAATCGCGCAAGTGTTCATGCTTATCCAACAACGCAACAGTGTCATCGTCGCGTCATGTCCCTGGCTTACCTGCTTAGTTAATTTTCAACTTTGACTGGATATAAATCGCATTCAACAGCCAGCTAGCTGTGCCTTGCATACCAATAATACTGACCACTTTCTGTTAAAACCGAATTTAAGCTGAATTATGCTGCCCGCCGCGGTGGCTCAGTGGTTAGGGCGCTCGACTACTGATCCGGAGTTGCCGGGTTCGAACCCGACCCCGGCGGCTGCGTTATTATGGAGGAAAAACGCTAAGGCGCGCGTGTGCTGTGCGATGTCAGTGCACGTTAAAGATCCCCAGGTGGTCGAAATTATTCCGGAGCCCTCCAATACGGTACCTCTTTCTTCCTTTCTTCTTTCACTCCCTCCTTTCCCCCTTCCCTTACGGCGCGGTTCAGGTGTCCAACGATATACGGGACAGATACTGCGCCATTTCCTTTCCCCAAAAACCAATTATTTTTAGTAGCTGAATTTTGCGTAGTTTTTTTTTCGGTTTCAATAATAATAATAATAATAATAATAATAATAATAATAATAATAATAATAATAATAGTTGGTTTTTGGGAAAGGAAATGGCGCAGTATCTGTCTCATATATCTTTGGACACCTGAACCGCGCCGTAAGGGAAGGGATAAAGGAGGGAGTGAAAAAAGAAAGGAAGAGAGAGGCGCCGTAGTGGAGGGCTCCGGAATAATTTCGACCACCTGGGGATCTTTAACGTGCTCTGACATTGCACAGCACACGGGCGCCTTAGCGTTTTTCCTCCATAAAAACGCAGCCGCCGCGGTCGGGTTCGAACCCGGGAACTCCGGATCAGCAGTCAAGCGCCCTAACCACTGAGCCACCGCGGCGGGGCCGGTTTCAAGGGAAAAGTCCAATTTCTAACTCTATACTGCTCGCATGTTCTTTTAAAGCGCGCGCGCGGTGGTGTGTGTGTGTGTGTGGGGGGGGGGGGGGGGGGGGGGGGACTTTTTGCGACGCGGCACTAAGCGCCGCATGTTGTGACGCGTACTTGTGAGAAAATAGCCTTATGCGTCCCCTGCGTCTCTCTGGAATTAAATCTGCTTTCTCTGCATTTTCGTTCCCTTATCTGTTCTTTCTTTCGGCTTCTTCTTGAGCGGTCATGACGAGCCTGAGGAGCAGCGCTGTCTGTAATGGTCGTGCAGCTATACATCACCTCGAGCTCGTCGCTTTCGCAATGCACGGCGAGGAACTAAGAGTACGCAATTGTCATCGTACGAGCCAGCCGCGTTAATTTTATGCCGCGGCAAATAAAAGAGAGATACGTAGTTAAGAAAATTATAAGGTCTAGTCTCTGTAGGGCTACGGTGTAAGTATAGGCACGGCGCAGTGCAGGGCTCGATTCTTCGACCAGGGGTTCTTCTACGCGAACTGAAATCTCACCAGAAGGCCGTTAATGGGTGCCGCGGCCGTAATCGGGCCCGTGATCCCGTGCTCGGTAGCCAGGCGCGATAACAGTGAGCCGCCGCGGAGGCTGAAAATAAAGCTTTCTGCACTTTTGTATCTCAGTGACGCTTGGCTTTCCGTTAAGGTGCAGCACCTGTTATGCTAAGTTGCAGCTGTATGTGTATAGTCATCTGTGATCTCGGCTGTTTATTATTGCGCGAGTGACATTGTGTCTTTTCATTTCTCTTCGCAGGTAGGTCCTTTTCAAAACGGCGCAACGCCTCAATTTCCAGGCTTCTCAGTTGAGCGAGCGGAAGCGGCTCAAAGCTGCGGCATCGGAGCCGGGTCGCAGCCGCGGTCCGATTTTCCGCGCGCCTGCGTCGATCGGGAGGAACCGCCCACTCCAGGTATCTCGTTCCGGGACGTCAGGCGAAAGAGAAATGCCCCCGGCGCCCAAATTGCGGCACTGGCGAAGAGCAAGCGGACAAAAGAACCCCCCCCCCCCCCCTTCCCCCCATTCCTGGGCCGGTGTACCGTTTGGGGCGCTGTGCACCACCCGGCATTCTAAAAGCACTTTTTTATTTTTTGTTCCTTATCCTTGGTCGGAGAAAGACAGCAAATGCGGACCACTCCAGCGGGAACGAAGAGACGGTGTGCTGCCGATTGTCCATGTGTGTGCATTTTCACAGGGCAGCGTACAAGAAGCGGGTTAGCGGAGTGGCGTGTACGTGTGCGCAGACGGGACAGGGCCGTTCATCGCTCGGTCTCTTCCGTCCGCGCCCGATGGCGGTGAGGGACGCATTCTCTAAACTGGAGCGTCCGATAGAGCCGGTGCTGGTGGCAGCGTGATGCGCGTGGCAGCCGGTGATGTGCCGCGCACATCAGGTGGGAGGGAGGGGAGGGGAGAGGTCGGAAATGGGCGCTTCTGCCGCCGGGCGACGAGGAGCCGCCACCAGCGGCGGCAACGTTCCGGCTGGCCGGCTCCCGTTCGCCCCGGCCGCCGCCGCGCTCCAGATTCCTTTTTTTCTTTTCTTTTCTGGTGGATGCGAGTATGTACCGGCTGCGCGCACTGCTGCCTGTCTTCCGCCAGCCTGACCCCGTCTGTCTATCTGACGCCGCCGCATTCCCGCGATGCGCTGGGATTCGCCCCGTCGTCGGGTGTGGCGCCTCATCTCTCTACGGCGTTCTGCCGTGGTCCGCATCACTTAACGATACGCGCGGAGGATGGATAGCGTGCGTGGCGCAGCGTCGTGCGCGTCCGCTTTGCGTGAAATGTTGTCGGAAAAACTGTGCGCAAACTGTTGTTGCGTATAGACGGGTATATGGCGGCCAAGCGCGTTGCTTACGCTGGGCACTTTTTATTTTATATCGTGAAATGGCGGTCTGATTGGTAGTTTAGCGTCCTATTATATCAACGCCAGGAAAACGCAAACACACAACAAGTGGTGACAGTGCGCTTACTAAACATAGCGTTGAAAACGGCGTGGCACCCGCCCTTCCCCTCCCCGTCCATTTTTTTCTTTCTTTCTCACCGGGTTGACGAATCGATGGATACGGCTGAACCCTTTAAATCGGGCGGTGGCTCAAGCCACCAAACCATGACTTATGAAATTTTACTCTTGTCTTGATTTTAGCCACCAATCAGATAACCTTCGCTTGGTTACTGAAGCGGCGTGCTTCAATATCCCAGGCATGCCGCAACTTTATTAAAGCCCCCTTCACAGCCCTTTTAAACCCCAATGCCTTGGATAAATCCGCCCCCCTGCTTTCCACTGTAGGGTGAAGCCCTTTACAGAAAAGTATCAAGTGTTCAGCCGCTTCCTCCTCCTCTCCGCACGCAATGCACAAAGTGTCTGTCTCCTGGTACCTGACTCTATATGTCTTAGTCCGCAGAATTCCAATCCTGGCCTCAAACAACAAAGAGCTTCCCCTACAATTATCATAGATATCTTCTTTGGCAATTTCCTGCCACACGCGTTTCTGTTGAAACACCGCTCTGCGAGTAGTGACGATAGTACTCCGCTGCCTGTGTCTGGCGCATAATTATGGCTGTGCTCCTTGCTGCTAGCGAGCCTCGCGTCCAAGCAGCACTAAATGATTAACCTGTCAGCGTGCAGTATGTATTTGTTGCGGTGTAGCTGCGTTGTGCTTACCAGCAGCGGTTGCTGGCTTGAGTGTGTGCTGTCGGCAAAGCGTTAGGCCGAGAGCCACGATTAATATTTTACGTGGAAGTGGCGGCTGTCGTGATGGAGCCGGAGGGATTTTTTTTTTTGGCGTAGTCGAGTGAGTATGTCATGCTTGGGTAAAGCTTAAAATGAATGTTCGCCCCGGAATATTTCGGTACGAGAGTCAGTTTCTTCACATGCCGCTGCCTGGCGATCAAAATGCCCGATTACGATTAGTTTTTCTTCCATATGCAACCACCCATCTTGCGCATGTGTGCGCCACGTGTAGGTGTAGCTGTTCAGGAAATGGCGGCTCACACGTTTTTAGAAATATGAGCACTCTCGTGACTGCTGCTTAGTCCTTGCAATTCCGCTGATGGGCTAGTTGCTGCCTATAGCCTACACTGTAACTTTACCTTACACTCTGACACAGCGGAGACGGATTCAATTCGAGCGTCTGCAGGCTAATGAGTGGACGATGACACCAGGAGAAATCTGTGTCGCATGTGGTCGTGTGTGTACATGTCGTCTGTTCCGTCGCCATTCTGTCCTGATGGTCGTTTCTTGTGAAATGAAACCGACTGCATCAAGCCGCCATATATCGGCGGTGAAGAGGAGCTTTCTGGCTTGGCGTTTGCTCATCGCTCCTCCTCGAAAACGATTGGTCCATCTTTGAATTGCACGTGTGCGAGTTCGAGGTTTCGGTTCCTTTCTATCGATTTCAACTTCATTTTGTGCACAGCTGAGAGGGCTCTTCGCTTTTCACGGCGCTGTTGAAATGTGAGCGGAACAGAGCATCGGCAGCAGTTGTCTTCTAAGGCGCACATGGTTGACGAAGCTGCAGGACGGCGGGTTAATGTCTCTCCGCTGACAGGGCCGTACGCTCGAAGACTACGGCAGCAGAGCTCGCATTACGAATCCGCCTCGCTGCTGCGGCAGCTGGCGTGCGATAAGCTCGTTTTTCGCTGCACGTCTCGGGTGTGCAGTCTCGCTTTCAATAAATGCGCGGCGAGCCGTGCAGGAGACCGTGCGCAGACTCCGCTGTCCGACGGTGCGCGGCTGCGGAACCCGATGATGTGTGCGCCGCACTCCGCCGCCGTGGAATGAGTGGGGCCTGGCTGCTCCTTTTCCGTGTGCCGTCTCGTCGGCCGTTGCGAATGCATGCGAGCCACAGGCGCGCGCGAGGCGTGGACGTCGCAAGGACAAGAGAAGGGGGCCCGCGCCGGCCTTGGGCTGTCTGCCGCGAGGCGCTGTTTTGTTTGACGCCCGTGGCGCGCCCGAGGACTCGTCCAGGTGCCCACCCCGGATGAGTGTCCTTGCGCAAAAGAAAATGAAGAGGCTTGGCGCGCTCTTGCGTCGACAGCGACAGTTCGACTCCGTGGCGAGCAAGGAACATGCACTTAACTTCAGGCGCTTCAAGTGGCAAGCAAGATGCGTTACGGCGAAGACTCGTTGCGTCAAAGGACGGCGCCCGTGTCGCGTTTCTTTGCTCCTCCTCTGTCTCTTGTCGCGAGGAAACGTCACGATGCGAGCTTTCTCTCGTGTACAAGTCCACTGTTGCACTTGAGGAGGGCCCGTGCGTGCATTTATCTGCGCGTGATCCGAATAAGGTCCCTATGAGTGGGCTTATTGGGGCCGTGACGCATGACTTCGCTTCCACCGAGGCTTGATACCCAAGGACGAGAGGTCTGTGCGGCGAACAGTTCCCCCTCCGCCTCGTACGCCCCCCCCCCCCCCCCCCTTTTTTTTATCCACTCTGCGATGCCTATCGTTCCGAATGGTTCTCTGTGCCGACGTTGTCTGGGCCCACGCGTGCGCTCGCAATTAGAAGGCCTCGCTGCTCTCATTGTTCACGAGGCCACCTACGCGGATCCGTCCGGCCGTTACTTAAGTCTCTCTCCCTTGTTGACGGTGGAGGGAGATGATGTGACGATATTGTCAATGCCAATACGTGGCATTAAGCTGCGCAGCGGATGCTCTTATTGTCTGCGCCACTTTCGAACTGTGCCAGAGGACCGAAGGCTCTGGGAAGAGAATTGGAATGAATTAAAGAAATTATTGGAGGGGACACCTAAGCTCCGCCTTAAGGGTGTAACGCGATAGCTTTAGTGGGTTCATACCCATATACGCAGAAGGTCATTCTTTACATTCATGGATCGCTCGGAGCCCTCATATTCCTCCTGACGCAGTGACGCAGTGGCTAAGCGATGCGCCACTGCCCTGCGATGGCAGGTGCTCCCAGCGGTGGGCCTTGTGCGACCCAGGATGCTGTCACCTGCCGTGGTGGGCAGTTTGCTCAATATCCGGCGCGGAGGTTGTGATGACGCCGCAGGGTTACGTGACCTAGGTGGCCCACCTGCCCCTTAGGTTGCTCTCTAGGTATTTTTCGCTTACAGTCAGTGACGGCGACGCCGGACTTTCTGCGACGCGAGCTCCTTAACGCTGCAGCGTTAAAACGGGTCTCGGGCATGCATGGTGGCCTGCTCTGGGCTCCGCGGGCCGTTCTTTAGTGAGCTTGTTCCCGGAGTAATGACACTGACACTTTTCGGGCTTCATAATACGTTTCATGCGGAGATCGCAGCCGCGTACAGTAACGTTGCCTTCGACGGGTGAGAAAACATTCGAAGGTCCGAAGGTTCGGCGCGCAGTGTCTTGCCTGGTCGTTTTGGGCCCCTCACGAAGAACACACGAAATCGCCCTGGCGCTGAGAATGCTCGTGAGAGTTTCATTGCGTCGGTTTAAAGTTAGTGTGCAAGGCAGCACGGCTCGTGAACGCCAGGGAGGTAGAAGTATCTAAGGGCTCTGCTGGTTACCCAATCGCGAACCTACTGGGGCACCATACTCGCCGAAGCTCCTGCACTCTTAGTCGTGGCACATGTTGCATTGAAAGCGGGCCCGTCGCTTGGTTCGCATCATTTCGTGGCACAGGCCAACCACCCGCAGGCTCCTAATCTGGACCAGCTCTGTGGGATTCTCATATAGCCTGAGTCGCTTTGGGACGTTACACTCCATTAAAGCAAAAGCAAAGCATCAGCCTTATTTATTGCTCAATTTCTCTGCTGCTTTAGAAAAGGCGAGCGTAACGTAACGTAACGTAACGCAGTCGTCACGCAGCGGCTTCGCGTCCGGCTGTGCCCCGCCCACTCCGCAGTTCCCCTCGAGCGAGCCTTGTCTGACCGTCCGCGGAACCATTTGTCTAGCGGCTCGTTTAGACACGGCCCGGGCCCTTCCTTCTTCCGCCCGCATCATCTCCGTCCCCTCTCCTCGCGTTCTGGAACGGGGGCGTGCATCGCCGCCGTTCGTTCATCACCACCGCTCGGGGCGAGGTCGTCGTCGGTCGGGTCCGCACGGGCAGCCGCGCATAACACGTATACGCCGCTGCAGGAACCACACTCGAGGGGTTCCCGGCGACGGCGGCCACCTTTATGTCGCCATTTCACTTTCGCCGCTCCGTTGCGTCGTCCGCGCCAAGGAGACGAGGCGGCTGCGTTGTTGCTGTTACGAATGCCTCTCCCGTCGCATTTTCTTCTCTTTTCCTCTCGCCCGCATGCCGTCGCCGCTTTTGCGGATAAAGGAAGCAGCTTCGGGCCCAGGTATGGGGGCTTTCGTGCCCCCCCTCCCCCGCGTCCTTCTTCTCTGCCGGCGAACCGTGGCGGCAGCGACGGCGACGATCGAGTCATCTGCCGCTGGCTGCTGCCAGGCCGGGTCGCGCG
The DNA here is from genome assembly GCF_052857255.1 of Amblyomma americanum. NCBI lineage: Eukaryota > Metazoa > Arthropoda > Arachnida > Ixodida > Ixodidae > Amblyomma > Amblyomma americanum. The sequence continues at coordinate 163,976,794 of NC_135499.1, read as the reverse complement.
CGCGCGCTGCCGATGGCACGCTTTCTTTTTTTTTCTCTCTCTCTCTCAGCACCTACTCTGTCCTCTCCCACGCCACATTCGGTTCGTGCGTGTGTGTGCGTGCCGCTCGCGGCTCTCGTGTTGTTGTCGCTGTGGCAGGCAAGCCGCGTCGACGGAACGGACCTGGTCGTCGTTGCTTCTCCTCGACGTATAGTGTGTGTATGTGTGTGTGCCAAGGCGCGCCCATTTCCACTTCATTGTCTTCCCCACTAACGCGCCGCTCCGCTAAGTGTCTCCGCCCCGCTCCGGCTGACCTCTTCTCCCGCAATCAGCTGGACGCCCCGTGGAGGTTGCGGTGACACTCGCTCTTCACTCTCGGCCGGCTTTTGTTTCTGTTGCGCCGAGGGATTCGAAGCGCCCCTGCCGTGCTTCTGGTGTTGGTGCGTCACGTAGCGTCGACTGGAGTGATTCGTGAGGTGCTCGAGCCTGTCACCTGGAAAAACCTGCGGACCGCGGCGGCGGCTGTTTGTGCTCTTGCGGGACGCGTGATTTGCTGCTCTCTCCTCTCCCGTCTTCCCGAGTTAGCAGCAATATTGGGCGCTTGACTTTTGGTGGCGACTTGTTGTGTTTGCGTACGCCCGCTCTGCCTCGCAGCACCGTCCATGTTTCAATTTCGGCTGTCGTCGCCCCTTGCCGCGCGTCGCCGTGCAAGAAGAGCGCGCTCGGTGCGTCACCGCCTTCGCCGCTCTGCTTCGTAAATCATATATGTATATATATATACACACACACACGTTGACGTCTGCCGAAGTGGATTTCGTGTTTGCGCGCTCGACCAACTTTTCTCCGGTGCCGCGCGCCCTGTGCACCCATGACTCCTCGGGTGAAGTTTTCGTCTTCGGCGAGTTCGGTGAGGAATGTTTTCTTTTTTTGTCTGTTTGTTTCTTGCGAATTCCGTCGTGCCTATGCAGCCTCGTCCCCTAGCCTTTCGGATGACTTTTGAAAGCTGACAGCAACGGTATAAGAGGAACAAGCTGCTGGAATGAACTGCATTCAGAACCCCCTTTGCGAGAGGGCAGCACATTGGCTTGTTTGTTTGGGCTGTTGGTTGGAAACTGAGTTTGCGCGGCGACATCGTGCACCGAAGGAGGCGTCTTTGAAAGTTTTGCTTGCCAAAGTTCATTTGGGAGTACGGGACTGCAATTCGCCTACTTTCGTCTCTTTTTTTTTGGTTTTCGTGATCTGTTGTAGTTGATTTCGAAGAAAGGTCGACTTTGTTTGCTCAGGCGCGTGTTGCATTTATCCTCTGCCGAGCTTGTAATCAAACCGGTGCGTTTACGCAATCAGCGGAGTGCTTTCCCGAGGCAGAGAATTTTGGTTTTGCGCGCAAGTAAGTGACTTAACATTATTAAAGAGTATATGTAGCCTTATGATCTTGCGTTCTGGATGAGAAATTTTAGATTGCCTTCGATCGCGTAAATTGGTTACTGCTTTTGACACGGTTTCCCCACTGTTTTAGAAATTATAGTTTCGCTATAGATTCAAGAACTGTGAAGATTACGAAATATAGACAACGCAAGCAGTGGTGGTTGAAATTAAATGCGCATCTAAACTGCTCCGTAATTCTCACGAAAGTGGTATACAAGGTGGATAGTTTAGTGCGAGAGAGTTATTTTCCTTGCAGCTGAAAATGAAACGCACACGCGGCGATGTTTGAACGTGTCTATGTACAGATTAACGCTGCCCAGACGTAATTTGAACACGGCCGTGAAGTGTTAATGGAGGTTTTTCGTATCCCTTTCTTCTTTTTTTTTGACGACCTTAACAGGCTCTTGTTTTACTAACAGTTTTTTGTTTATTACGAAATATTGTGGTTTGAATTACTTTTTTCGGGGCCTATGGTTAATAAGGTGTGCGGAGAGGTAAACATTTTACCAAGTCGCCGCAGCACTGCTAAGAACGAGCTTTTAGGGCGAAGAAAATTATTTAAACAGGCGACATTATTTTCTTTTTTTTTTCGCTAAAAAGGAGCGAAGATTAGTCGATCGACGTCTTTCACTCTCCTTGAATGCAAGTGCATTGCCTTGGATATACTGACTCCTATTCTCTTGCTTGTGACCGCACTGATCTTCAACCTTGTTAAGAGCGTCGCAGCACTCGTGATATTCTTTGAAAGCCCTCAGCTGTCTACTTCCCTGCTCGGCCGTCGCCACCACCGCGTGACAATGTCCTCCTGAAGTGTACATAGTTGTCTCGTTGTATTCTACTGTCCCGCCATTACTGCACACATGTAATGCTGCGTTGTCTTGCACTGTATCCCTCATTTTGTCGTGTCGTTACCTGTACGGAGGTCTTACAGTGCCTGCAACGCGAATTTACTGTAGCGCGCCTCTCGGCGACAAAAGCGAACGACGAGATACAGCTTTGTTGTCAGGACGCGGGGGCGATGCACCGTGTGTGGTACTTACATGCGCCTTAGTGCCAACGTACGTGACTGCGAGCTCTCGGGCCTGTATTGCGGGTCTCGCCTGAACGTTCAGCATATTTGTCTCCAGCACACACAGACTCCTTCCTCCATTAGCGCCGAGGCCTGAACGCCAGAATGGGCTTGCGTGCCGAAAGGGCCCTGCACCGCCGCTGTTCGTTGTGTCCAAACCGTACCTGCCTCCCGCAGATACTTCACGCTGTTTCGAAACACGGCAACGATATACGATGCGTGCCCGGAGCGATCGGTTTTTCCTTTCGCACCCGATACACAAGCTAACCCGGGAACGAAAACAGACACACGAGGTGGGGGAGGGGGCAGTCCGCAGCACCGCCTGTCGGACGCCCCCTTAATGAACCTCGGTACGTGGCCGCGTGTGCGCCAGTCTGCCTGATTGGCAACGATCACGCGACAGCCAGGGCCGTACAGGCGCTGCGGCTACCGTGCGGAGGGGACACGAAGCTCTTCGTAAGGCATTTGTTTCGCGGTGCGCGATGAGTTGTTGGCCCCGCCCCTTCCCAGGCGGCGCCGCCGACGCGCTCTGCCTATGGCACAAACGGGGCTCGTATACTTACACGCATAAACCTAAGAGTTGGAGGCTTGCGTGCTGAATTGCACCTCATGCGTGTAGAGGGGTTAACAGGAGCGCTCTCGGTGCGCGAGCCGAGGATTTGGGAGGTCAACCCCCCCCCCCCCCCCCTCATTAGACGGCTAATGTGGGAACGGCGGGCGCATGGCTGCTGCGTCCGCCGGAGCCACGCGCTAATGAAGAGGCCACGCAGAGCGGCGTGCCTGGAAGCCGCGGCTGCTCTGGCGAGCGGGGAAATTGAAGGGAAAAAAAAAAGCGCTGAGGGAAAAAGTATGGCCGGCCGTATATTTTAATCCCCGCGCCGGCTTAGGCCAAGAGGCCGGGATGAGAGAAAAGTCTTAAGGGGGCAGGAGGATTTTACGCGGAAAGGAACAACTCGTAGCGGCGTGTGTAGCGCATGTACGCTTGCGAGCTGGAAGGTTGCGCGCGCTGTATATGGTCATTATTACGGCATCGTTATAGTAGGGCCGTTACTTCGCCTCGAATGCGCAGTCATGCGCTTCCGGCCACCAGCGCCCGCCCGCGTACACCAAGACGCCATTTCGCCCACTGCCTCGGTTTCTCTCTCCTGGCGAGCTATGTGTGTGTGCGTTGAAAAGCCTTCCCGGCTTTTCAAGGCCCCCTAACGGGATGCGATACTTGGCTCGTGCGGAAAGCGCGCGAATTTCCCTTCCTCCATCGCCTGCCCGCTGTATGCGTGTGTGCCCAGCGGAAAGCGAGCGGCCCTTCGGGCAGGTGTGTGCGGGGATACGTGGCGCGATTTGGGTGTCCCCTTTCTTCTCCAGTACCCCCAGGGGGCCCTTCTGTACGCGCTCTGGCAAAGCGACGTGGAAGCTTACGCGGCGTAGTTTTCGAGGCTGTGTAATCGAAGCTCTGGCAACGGCGGCGAGGTGTGGACGAGCCAAACGCCGGCGTGCGTGGGCTGAATTGTGCGCTCAGGGGCTCCATTCCCAGAGAACCTCCTCGGCCGATTGGCTTAAGATCCACGCGGCATTAGGTCGAACGGGGCGACGTCTCAGATCCTTCTCATTCCTGGTGGCAGTCATCTTGGAGTACGGTGTTTTTTAGTCGCCGGATGTGTAGCTCCTTTTATTAATCAGTTTTCGGTTCCAGGTCTGACACAAATAGAACACCTAGTTCTCACGTTTTTTTTCTTTTTTACTTCAGCGGTAGCTGTGTAAGGGACTTTGGCACATCTCACGACGTTCGGCATCCGCACGGGTGCACCTGTGCACGCGGTAAGCACCAGTGCAGAGCAGGAGTAGGTTCACCTTTGAACCTTACTTATACAGCTCGCTCTGTCGCCTCATCTAGCGCCATGACAGCGCTTGCTATAATAGAGGCTTTTAGCACAGCGCGTGTCATCACTGTCTACCTCATGCCGCCAGTGCGCGCGTGCTGATTGGCCCTTAAGCGGCTGTTGTGGGCGCAGCTGCCCGGCACACGGCGCCATTTAGAGCACGCAGAGTGAACTGCGCACAGGTAGTGGCGGCTTGTGGTAAGCGGTGGTGATGACGATACTCGCTATGCTAAACGTCTCAAGTGCCCCCAGTTCTGTGGTGTGTCGTCACTCGACCGCGCATAGTTCCGTGATTGTGCCGTCCTCAGTCTCTCGTTAGACGTTGATTCAGTGCCAAAAAATATAGGTGGCCCGAGGCGTGTTTCATTGCTGGCTAACACGCGCAGCATCGTCGATAGTCGCTTGGCAATGTTTTTTCCTTCATTTCTTTATACCTTTAGATGTTCGCATTTGTCTTCCCACTCTGTGCACCGCGTAATCGACTTTGTCCATGGGTGCCTCGCTTTGGACACGTGAGGAATTTCTCTGTAATCCCTCCCGAGTCTCTGTGCTGTTCTCTCGTGAAATCTTCTTGCAGTCACTGCCTTTGTCGTGTAGTTAAACGGTATGCCGTGCGTTCATTACGACTTTGGCAGCACTATAGGGGACGGGCGGGGTCAGGGGCGAGCTCACGCGGATTCCCAGCATTATATATGAATGAGTGCTCGTTCCCCTACTAATCCCCTGTCTCACCGGCTCTACCCGCCCCGATGGCTGAGCGGCTTGGGCTGTTGCCGCGGGTTGGACACCCGGTCGGGGCTTCGTTTCCCGGCACCGACTATTCTCCCGCTGTTTTTCTCGTGCATCTTTGTTCAGGTATAACTTTCGCGCATAAGAATCAGTGAATTTATAATGCAGAGATGCGTCCCTGCTGCTCGCGCGCACCACATTTTCGCGGACCCAATTCTGCGTTCGCACTTACGGGCAACGCTTTTGCGCATGCGTTGCAGAGCTGTTATGGATACCAGCAAATACAATCCATCTCATTGTTACTCCGTACACTATGCATAAGTGGCCGGGTAGGTAGGAGGTATGCTATTCGTGTTATACCCGTGTCACACGGGGCGTATTCAACGGCAGTTGACTCTCAGTTGAACTGGACGACAGTTAGCGGTGTTACACGGCAGTGCTAACTGCCGTTGAAATCTCAACGGCAGTTGAGTTCGACTGAGATCGGGGATCCGAGTTGAACGGCCAACTGACAAGATGGCGACCTACGGACCGAAAAACTTGCCCTCTTACTGGATTGTCTTGGCTCAGTGTGCTTCGCACCCGAAAATTTCTACTGCAAAGCAAAAAACACATAAAAAGAATTGTTACGCAGTGGCCCCACGCCGTCTTTCCCCTGCCAGTGCACATGCGCGGTAGGTGTCCAGTGTGCGTCTCCGCTAATACGTCGCCGCTATGCTAAAACTCCCTGGCATTTGAAAGCGGTGTCTGTAGGTTGGCGGACGCCGCTAACGGCTCGCAGCGCGGTCCTGCCCATTCAGACCGTTGAATTTCAAACGCAACGGCGCATTTGGTGTCACGTGTCATGCAAGTGTGGGGGAAGCAGAGCTCACAGTCCTTGTCCAGCGGAGGCGACAAACGTTCCGACGAACGCGTCACTTGTGTTTAACATGCGCGTTCAACCTGTCCTTGAGGAGCTATCGCGGCGAACAAACACGCGCCCATGCTGTGTCGATCGGCGTCGGCGCCGTTGCAAGGAGACCATTGTGCATTTTTCTGCTTTTCCCGCCGGCTTGTATGTGAGCGCGGCCTTGCAGCCGCTGCGTCGTCCGAGTTATGTCTACCGCGGAGATGGATTGGCGGTGTTTGGCTCGGCTGCCGCGCGTCCGCGTCGGAGGCTTCCCACGCGCCCAGTGTGCGCGCCTAAGCGCACGCTTCTCGACTCCCTTATTTGCCCCCGTGCGTTGGGCTCGCACGCAGCGGTGCGGAAGGCGTAGGCAGCGAACCCGTTGCTGTGTGACCGAGAGGAAGTCGAGTGATTTCAGCTGTGCTGCGACAAGATGCGGGCGGGGTATTGAGACCACGGCGCCTGCTTGTGCGGTGCAGCGTTCTCTGCCTGCGTCGAGCGCCTTTATTAGGCGATAGCCTTTAATGGCTCATACTCGCGCCCTTCCGTTAAATTTTAGGTCACGTGACCGAGTCACGTTATCTCTCTGCCACGCTCGCGCCAGCTGCTCTTCTTCTCTGTCGTGAAATGAATTCAAGCGCGGCAAATTCAAATAAGTTCATAGAGTCGCAAACGGCTTTCGCCTTCCCGCAGTTAAGAGATATCTAAGTGCATCTAACGAATTTTTGAATCCGAGGCTATCTGTTTAATTTAAACTCGGGTTGCGCAAACCATCTCTTACTTTACGCGCGTGCTTCTGTAGAGGAAGTGCACCGTTGTATTGCTTTTCGCAACAGCTTCGTTAATGGTCGTCCTGCCTTTGAAGCCTGGTTGGGAGTTTATTTAGCGCATGAATTTTCGCGTGGGCGCGGGGGCGTCGCTATTTGAGTCGAGGAATTTAATGACTAATTTTGAGTTACCTGCCCCCATATTTCATTCCGATCGTTTATACTCTTTCATTTTATTTAGCGCTAAGGACGGGACTACAGAAACGAACACTGGCGCTGGCCTGTCCTTTGTGCTGGATAAGATGACTGTGATGTCAGAGTGCGAAATAGCGCAACAGTTACCTCTTTTGCAGGTGCTGTGAACGCACACACGTGATACCCTTCTGTCTCGACTAGGTCGGGCGCTCACTCCTGAGTGAGCATTCACTTCTTCCAGCGGCCTTTTGTTCGCGTCCAACTCCTAGTAGTTTAGAGCCTAAATGCAATGGCAAGAAGGAATAAAAGGCAGCTTGTGCAACTTGTCCAGTCGCCGTAGTGAAGTCTCTCTCGGCAGTCATCGCCCCAGACTGTCATCGCGAGACACATGCTCAATAGCTCTTGCAATTTCCCTTCTTGTGGCCCACTTGAAAGCACATAACACCGTGGCTTTCAGGCTCTTCTTCTGTCGGAGTGGAAGACAGCGGACGGGCTTTGTTGCCAGGTGCCGGCGGCCACGTCGAAAGTAAGAATGCAACCGGTGGTTCTCTCCGCGGCTGGGCGAAGCGAATGAGATTACCGGTTGCGCGGGCCGCCCGCCTCCCTCCGCCCTTCCTGTTTTCCGTTTCGTTCCTGCCGCCCCCCCCCCCCCCCCCCCCCCCCGCTTTCTGGCTGGCTGTGTTTCGTCTTTGTCTTGCTTGTCCTCTTGTGCTGTCCAGGGGGGGATCGTAAAGTCGTGCCTGCTGAGTCTCCTCCGCCTCCTCTCCTAAAGTGTACACCTATCTGCGTGCTCAATTCCGTGGCATGCTCACGGCGGCTGGCCACGGGACTGCATGCCTCGAATTTCAGGAATATTTTCTCTCTCGGTCCGCTGACCTCCGCGTACGTTTTGTTTTTCGAGCTTTTGTCCCTTCTTTTGCGCGGTTCGGAGAAAAGAAAAAAGTTTTTTCTTTTTTTCTCCGGTTTGCGCGGAAACGGAGAGCTTCTAAAATACGCTGCCCCGCTTTCCCTTCTTTTCCGAAAATCCAGGCTTGTTTTCTCTCCATTAGAAAGATCAGATGCCCATCAGCTCGTCGGCTGCGCGTCTTTGGTGCAGAGGACGAGGTTGTGGGTTCGATACTCAGCCGTTGCAGTTCCATTTCAGGGAGGTGTTTGTGATGGTTGGGAACGGGGGGGGGGGGGGGGGGTGAACAGAAAAATAAAACATACTAAACGCCCGTGACAAGAAATTTTCGACGATGTGGGCGAAACCTAGATGTAAGAAATTCTGAGGTCATGGCCTGTTCAGGTGTGCGCTTTGAGCCGCGAAACTGCTTCAGCATTGAAAACCTCCTCATCTGGGAGCGTGCTTTCACACAGGGAGCCTGCTGTATGTGTGACAGTCCGTACCGAAAGGCAAAGAAGTATTTGGGTCTGCTGAGTACGCAGGCGACATGCTCGGGCAGCAGCTTCAGTCACCATGGCTTAAGATGGAAGATTCTTCTCAGGCCCTACAAGGTAAACGAGGACATACAATATGTTACAATATGTTACAATATGTTCCAATACAATATGACACACAATACGTTCATCATCATTTCATCATTTATTATACCTTAAAGGCCTCTGTTGAGGCATTACATAAGGGGGGGGGGGACAAAAACAAATGCAACTAAGAATAATACGTTAATACAACAAAACATAATGCAAATACAATAAAATGAAAAACGATACATCACAATACAACGGTGGTCAATAATGAAGGGCACAAGGCTGAATTAGGCGGTAACAACTACAACAACAACAAGAAAAATAATAAGTTAACTGGGTGAAGTTTGAGAAGTGTCTTTTATTCAGTACAGTGATTAATTAATGCCTGTCGAAATTAGTAGCGTCGCGCTCGTTAACAATGTAGTCGGGTAGCAGGTTCCAATTTTCTATTGCAGTTGGAAGAAAAGATTTATTAAATGCCAAGGTCGATCCATGTATACGTTGAATGCTGAGGAGGTTAAACAGGCGGCGCGATGTTCTGATGGGAGCTAGTAATAATGTGTCACGAAGATCAGGAATGAAAATTGTAATATAACTTATGAAAGAGGCAGAGTCGTGCGATTTTCCGTCGGAGCTCTAGTGGCGGGATGTTAAGTGAAGATTTAATACTGGTGATACTGCTGTGTCTATTGTAATTTGAGGATATAAAACGGGCTGCTCTGTTTTGAACGGCTTCTAAGGTGTTAATTAAGTATGCTTGGTGAGGATTCCATATAGCCGCTGCATAATCAAGTATGGTACGGGTGAATGTTTCGTATGCTAATTTTACAATACGCCACAATTATTAAACCAATTACAGTCTATGAATGTCGATATTTCAAAAGCAGCTTGCGCGAAATTAGAGCCGCCTTTATATAAGCAATAATACGCTGTTTCAGTGTATATATATATATATATATATATTATATATATATATATATATATATATATATATATATATTGATCTATAAAATATTTTGTATGTATATCTGTGTCTGTGTAAAAAGTTTTGTGTTTAGTGTTGGCCGATCATCCGATATTTGCAATCTCTTACATAGTACTCATATTTCCTGCTGTATGCCATGTAAAGGAGGGTCCGGGGGGCCTCAAGTGATCTGCGATCACTTTTACCCGGACCTACCCTCGTATATGTTGTAAATAAAATAAACTTGAAACTTTATGCCTTGTACCTTGCGAGCTTTGAAGGGACCTTCGGGAAGACTGGCTTCAGATATTTCTGGACGTCGTTCCGTGTGGAAAAACCGAAACTGTGGTGACCTTGACAAAAATGTGAAGCTGGTGCATATTATTAGTTATTCTTACCGCTTCGTTTTGTTTGGCCGTGTATGGGTTGGAGAGAGAAAAAAAATAAGCAGAAGGGCACTAACGTGAATCCACACGAAGTGCGCGGAAGACAGCGTCGCGGAAGACAGCGTCGTACAGTTGGTGAGATCGTGAGGTTTCGTTTTCTTGATCAAAGTGAAAAATACGAGCGGTGCGCCGGAATTTGCATAGCAGGAATTAAGAAAAAAGACAATAATGTAAATGGCCTCATTCACATCAGGCTGGTTGGCGCACTGGCCCTAGTTCGAAGGGGTTTCGTGCAGCGCCCTTGTGAACCGTTGTCAGTACACAGGGTGCTTGCCTCAACAAACGCGGCACGGTTGTCATCAGTGCATGCAACTCAGAGGATTGACGTGTAGTTGGCATCGACCCACCGACACGGTTCATATCAAATGCAAAGGTGAGGCGTTCCAGGAAGTGGGAAAAACGAGAAGTCGCCCGCCCTTATTTTCCGGTGACCTGCGTCTGGGGAAGGCGTCGCCTCTCGGCAGGTATTGCCGTTGATCGAGGCGCGTCGAAGACTAGCTGCGAGATACAAGTTACTTTCGCTACGGGAAAAGTTGGCAAAACGTGGCTTGCGACCCGAGGCGTCGAATACCAGTGTGTCTGTCGCTGGAAAGTCGGCGGGCAAATGTGCTTACGGAACTACGTATATATATACCGCACGCATTTGGGGTATGTTCGGATGGAATGTATGGGATGCGGAATTTAATATCGCCTTGCGCCTCTCCCTTCCATTCACCGCTCGTTGAGTTTTTTTTTTTCATTTGCCACTCTTCGTATTTCCACAAGTACCACAAGTCTTATTGTGATAAACACGGCCGTTTCGTGTTTGTACGGATGTCGCCGGAGTGCGTCGCACCGTATTACACTGAGTTTCTTTGCTAAAAATAAAGAAGAGTTAAAAAAAATATGTGCTCAGAGTCCTAAATGTTTTCTATACTTTGAGCTTGGTGCATGATAGCCTGAGATGCTTATGCGCCAGTGAAACCAACACAACACAACTTAGTGTCCTAAGCGTGTGAAGCCAATTGAGTGCGGTTGATAGTCGCATGGTCTGGTCCAATATTTTTTCGTTCTGAAAATTTAACAGTGAAGACGAATTAGATAACTTTTTAAAGTATTTGCGTCAGGAATAAATTGTCAGTGCAGAGGTTGTATATCGGCTTGAAAAACAGGCGGCCGAAATGTTTGCTTTATTGTACCGTTTACGTAAAGTTAGATTTTCTTGTACCCCCTTCAAAAGAAATCTTGCAGAATACAAAAGCTACCACATGACTGCGGTGCTGCTTTCAGCGTCCCAAGACGCGTCTCGGAGATCAAAATTCGCTTTTCTTCCTGAGCGCTGTCCGCAGCGAGGCTTTGCAAGTGCGCTGGGCGAGTCGGAGATAATGCGCCAGCAGCTGTCACGTGGTCGCTTTCTTTCAAAGCCGGTAAATAAAGCTGTGCAAATATTTCAGCGAACTGTTTGTCAAGAATATACAATTTCTGAAATGACTATTCTAAACCCGTTATTCAGAAAGTCAGCTCATTAGTCTTTACTAACTTGGGAGAATGTAAAAACTATAAATAGTGCAGACTAGCTCACGTGACTCTCAACAATCTTCAGTTGGTTTCACTGGGGCTAGGTCACTCGGTCTTTTTACTCTTAGATGGGACCCCTGGTATAGTCCGTTCGTTTTGGGCGGTGTTGACCAGTCAGGTCGCGCAAGTTTTCGCATCCGTAATCACAGCTAAACTATAAGTATTCATTTTTTCCTAATGCGATTACTGATTGGAACGCACTGCCTCATGATTCTCCTTTGCTTGCCTCCCGTGAGTAATTTCAACCGTCGGTTGGCGCTGCCTGTGACGCGCTATGTTGTTGACACTGCGTGTTGCTTCTTTCCTCCTGTGCCTATTTAGCGTTGTATAAGTGTTGGTCGCCCTTTATTAGTACTTGTATCGTCGTCATGTATGCTTTTTATTCTTTCAAGGTCGAAGTTTTTCACTCGATTGATTTGTACTATGCCTCTCCTGCTTGGACCGTATTTGGTCCGCAGTATGTGATAAATAAAATAAACTTTTCCAGCTCCACCTAGAGGTGTTCGCGTGTGATCTCCTCGCGCGACTATTTTAAGGCGAAAGCCTTTAATGGCTCATACTTGCGGCCATGACCTTGTCCGGTCAAGTAATGTGACACCGATGACGTCATCAGCGGTATAGTATGCCGCGACCACAAATAGTCATGATTCGACCATTTAGTTATTAGCCATTAATTAGTCATCAGTCATTAATGAATCATGTCGAATTCGACGTTAATTAGTCATGTTCAATTAGAGTGGCGCAGAAAGGCTTTAACCTTGGGCGCTTTACATCACCGAAGTGCCCCTCAAATTTTTTGCACCTCTGCGATAACGTGCCACTGACAACAAGCAAGTTGACCAGATAACCCAATCGAAGAGGGATACTAAGCCCTTACATTCCCGGGTAAAAAGTATCGTTATGGGAACTCTGCAGCGTACAGCCGAAAAACTTTGTCTCCCTACCCCATTAAGCAACTCGCACAGACACAGACGGCGGCGCCAGCTTTCCCTCTAGGTAATATTAGTAATATTGAGAAGGTGTACGGATGCTACAACTGGCAAGCGCTTTATACGCATGCGCATACATAATGTCGTCCTTTTCGCCAATGCGGTGCCGCATGGGACGCTGAAGGACCGCCTGGTCGGCGATCCCGTGATATATGACTGAAAAATACGAGAGCTGCACTTTGCTCGCGCTGTAAGGGCGAAATTTTCTCTTTCACTCTGCATCGAACTTGAAAGGGCTTGTGCTTCTCCGAGAAAAAACTTATCGGAGAACAAAAAAAACAAACAAACTAGGTATGCTTCACACTGATGATCGAGGAGTGACCCATGCCTGAATGCTGATAAACTGGTTCCTTTCATATCTGTTCTACACACACCTCTCGTGGATATGCGTTGTCCTTGAAACTGTGAGTTGGCGTTGTGATCTTCCTTTCGCTTCGGTCTGGCTGGGCATTTCTGCTCTTTTCTTGGTGTTCGCAAAAAAAAAAGTTAAATAATGAATCGCATGCTCATTGCTTCCCACGTTTGTGCATCCTTTTTTTTTTCCTTGATGACCATTTGAAGAACAGCTGTTACTTCCAAGCTTTTGTCTGTGCCCAAGTTTGTACGCTGTTCTTTCTGCCCCTGTCTGCCGTAATTTGATTTATTCTGTTGTTTCAGCGATATGTGTTTACGGAAGTGGTCCAGCTTTCAGTCGACTTCTGTATTCCCGATCTCGTCCGTCGTTTTGGAATTGGAAATACTGGAGCGTTATTAAGAATGCTCCTGCGTTCTCGGCTTAATCGAAACCCCCAGGCCCTCCATTGTGCCCATGTAAAATAAACTGAGCGCTCGTTTCTCGGTTCGGAAGTTGTCGCGCCTAACTCTTCACGTCATATATGCGTTTTCAAGAGACCTGAAAACGCTGATTACTTTGGCGCACATTTCCGGCCTGGGCGAGAGAAGATTCTGGAAGTGAAGATTGCTTTGCTTTTTTTTTTTGACTTGAAGAAATACATGTACATTTGTGTCTTTTTTTTCCTCCAGTCGGGTGGCAATTTATTACGACGATATCCGTGCTCGCGAAGGCGGGGGAGCGCTTTAATCGGAATTGTAGCGGCTCGGTCGAACGAAATGCAATTGTCGGCACATTCGAAAATCCCTCTTCTTTGCGTATTCGCGTGGCGCTTGGAGATCGCTCTCAAGCTGGTGCCGAGTAGTGAAGTTGCCGCTTGATACCCCACCCCCTCCTTTTTTTATGCAATTCGCCGTTCTTTCCTTCCTTAGGCGCGCTAGCTTTCAAGAATGTTTTTGATGGAAATAAAAGTTTTTGGAACTGGAACTGGAAGAATGTTTCTTGCTAAGAGCGCCAAATAACCTTTGGACACTTAATATCCGATCTCGGTAAATGCAAAAGTGTTTGAGCGGAAATGAAATACCCGACCGTGCATACAGTGTGTGCATACAGTGTTGTAACTTCCTTTCGTTTGTTCTGCGCGCTTGGGCGGCGGCTTCGTTTTGTCGTTTTTTTTTGTGCCGCTGCCATGTTGCTTGTTCAGGTAGCGGCTCTCTCACGTGATTTGCGCTATAAACTGTAAACAGTGTGACATTCCGTGTGTGCTACGAGGATCCACGTTCGACGGCGCGGCGTAGACGGAGACCCGTGACAGCGGCATCATCAATTACCCAGCCATGCTCTTTGAGTGACGACCAGAAAAACCGGACCCGCCGCCGCCCCGGGGAAACAGGCTTTATCCTCCCCAATTTCCGGTTACATTCCAGGACAAGGGAGCTGTCAGCGGGCCAGAGCGCGCCGCACCACAGCCGACGCTATGCGCTACCGCGAAGACGACATTCTTTCTCTCCCCCCCCCCCCCCCCCCTTTGTCGTGGGCTATCGCCGGGAAGGCACCCACAGCTTCCCAGAAGGGCCGCGACGGACACCTGTCATAGCGGACAGGCAGTACTCGCCAAGAATGTGGAAAGACAGGCGCTAGTGAATTAGCTCCGAAGAGAGAGCCTGTGTATACTCTCACTTGAGAGACAGTGGTGGCGTTTTTGTTGTTTATTTAGTTTGTATTGTTAACAGACTCTGGGTTCGAGGCTAAGCCCAACCCATAGGGGTGGTCCCCATCTCGCATGTTATTTTGGATTGGAGAATTGATGCTTTGGGCGGGCCACTGGAAATGACCGCCCTTAGTCCTTTGTTAATCAAGTGCTTAAAAGCACATGTAAACGGATGCAGTCCAGTCTGAGCTGGGGCTCCATGCTTAGCATGTAATGTGATGCTACTTAGGCACTAACCTGCCTGGTCGATGAGTAAAGTAGTGCAAAGTTTGTTCTGTTGTAAAATTATGCTCTGCTGTCATCATCTACAAGCTCGCCTCCTGTTCATCTTCCAAGCCGAACGACACTAGAGGAAGGGTTTGTGATCCATCCTCGAAGAAACGGACGACTATTGAAATTCTACTGCATCCACGCTCAGGACGACATCGTTAGCGAAGAGGGCCTTCAGCGCCGAAGCCCGACGGCGTGCAGCTTCTGCCAGCAACCGCTCGAGCCCAACTCCGGAGGCACTCCATCGCCCCCATGAAGTCGTCGGCACGTAAGCTCGGACGCCCCAGCCTCTGATGTATAACCTTAATCATGTGTAATTATTGAATATACCTGTTTGTTTAAACTGAGCCATACGGTGTCTCTTTGCCTCTCCGTCCCGTGTGGACCTGCGCATTATGGGGGTCATCACACTGGTGTCAGAAGTGGGGTCTCAAAAGCAAATGTCCTCTGAATGCGGTGACATTCATGACTTCAAAATTGTAATCAAAAGGGAATCACGGGACTGATTGTGGGACTTTTACCCCCATTTGAGAGGCTTGAGGCACTGGAGGGCTTGAAAAAAAAAATGACTGTATCTGAGGGAGCTCCCACTCCACAGCCGTCGCTCGGAGCAAGCATGCTGGCATTAGGAAGCGTCATTCCGACGTTTACGGGAGATAAGACAGGGGTTCCAATCTGCGATTTCTTTTCCATGCTAGAAGAGATTGGGAAAATGGGGGGATGGTCCGATGCTCAAATGCTGGGAATGGCGAGGTGTAAGATGGCAGGAGCTGCTCATGATTTTGCCTGGCGAGACGAA
This sequence comes from Amblyomma americanum, assembly GCF_052857255.1. Classification (NCBI taxonomy): domain Eukaryota; kingdom Metazoa; phylum Arthropoda; class Arachnida; order Ixodida; family Ixodidae; genus Amblyomma; species Amblyomma americanum. The sequence continues at coordinate 163,961,330 of NC_135499.1, read as the reverse complement.
AAAGTAAAATCCAGAAAATCATTTGCGGAATTTTAGAAGCTCGCGTTTGAGCATTTCGACACTGAACCACGTCACGTGCGGGTACAGAGGTTCCGTGACGCCGGACAGATGGTAGGGGAGGACGTGCGAACATTTGCGTCGCGGCTTCAGCGCCTAGCACGCGATACGTTAAGCAGGGAGGAGGAAGGAGACCAGTTAAGGAAGAAATACGCGGAGGATATACTTAAAGAGGAAATGACCGCTTTGTTCGTGGCTGGTCTGCAAGACCCCGTGCGCCGGTTCGTGCTCTCGCGCAAGCCGAGCAATTTCGACCAAGCCGTGGAGGCCGCATTGGATGAGGAACGAAATGAGGCGTTAACGACAGCCGCAGCGAGAGTACGCGTCATAGAGAGAGCGGTGCTCAACCCTGAGGTTGCTCTCTTGACAGAGCGGTTAGATCGCTTAGAACAGCTGCTATCTCAGCAGGTAGAATGCCAGGTTGAAGCGCGCGCTCAACAGCGCCCATTCGCTGGAAACCGGAGACCGCCACAAAGCTACAGGCGCGGTATGCGAGATTTTGAAGAAATCGTATGCTTCGCTTGCCAGGGTCGCGGACACATCGCCAGGTTCTGCCAAAACGTGCGCCGTGGGGAGCCACAAAGAGAAGCAGGCGAGACACGCCCTAAGCAAGCCTACAGCGGGGCTCCAGATACCGAGTCAAAAAACTAGTTAGTCCTCCCCAGCCTGAGGAGCGTGGGGAGGGAGCAGTAGATGATGAGGTGGTGGTAGTTTGTGTGGCCGACGAGGCATGCCCTGTTGTGCGTTGCAAGTTAAATGGTTGTTGTATGGAATTGTTGATAGATACGGGGTCAAAGGTGACATTGCTTAAGGAGAGCAGTTTTAACACGCTTCAAAGGAAGGGGGACCGCGAGGTGTTGGAAGCGTCTGGTGGTATGGCAACCAAATTTGTAGGCATAACGGGGGATCCTCTTGGCATAAGTGGACTCTACCGGTTACACTTCTCTCTCGGCGGAATTGCATTGGAGCACCCCTGCTACGTATGCCCGGACACGGTGTCTCTGCCAAACGGAGTGTCAGGTATATTAGGGCAGGATTTTTTGAGAAAAGGGAAGGTAGTAGTCTCATTCTCTGAGGAAGAGGTTAATGCGGGCGGCTCAAAAGTTCCGTTTTTGAACAGGAGAGGGGCTGAGATTCGCATTACCGATATTGACACCCGTCAAACAGTGGGATCATTGGAGAAGGTATATTCGCGGGTTGCCGTCCGGCTGGTCGAGGAGGCGGTCGTCCTTCCTTGGTCGGAGCACATTTTGTACGCGTTTGTGCCTTCAGATGTAGAGAGCGGCGCCGTGGGAGTGCTTGAGCCGGTCGACTCTCTCAGCAATGGCCTGAAGGCAGCCGCGTGCCTCGTGACAGTTAATGACGCCCACAGAGTGCCCCTACGGGTGGTTAACTGTAGCCAGCAGCCACTGAGCCTTCCCAAGAACAAAACATTGGCTTTCTTCACCTCTGCGATAGAGCAACGTGAGCCCACCGATACGGTACTCGCAACTGTAGAGCATGCTAGTCCTTCGGCTGCTCCAAAGGTGTCGTTCGATCTTTCTCACGTAAAATCCAGGGAGAGGGAGGCTCTGGCTGGTTTGCTGAACGACTACTCGGAGGTATTCGCCGCGTCCAACCTTGATTTGGGCTGCTGTGGCGTTATAAAGCACAGGATAGAAACCGGCACTTCATCGCCCGTTTACCAGCGTGCGTACAGGATTCCTTACTCCCAACGTGAGGAGATGGAGCGGCAGGTGCAGGACCTGATTGATCGCGGCATTGTCGAACACTCAAAGTCACCCTGGGGAGCACCAGCACTATTGGTGGAAAAGCCAGATGGCTCGTATCGATTGGTAGTGGACTACCGCAAACTAAATGCCGTAACTCGCATCGATCCATACCCCATCCCCAATATACAGGAGACGCTTTCTCAGCTGGGCTCTGCCAGGTACTTCACGGTAGTGGACATGGCGGCGGGATTCTGGCAGATAGCAATGGATCCGGCAGATGCCGAGAAAACGGCATTCAACACGCCCTCAGGGCACTATGAATGGAAAAGAATGCCGATGGGTCTGGCCAACAGCCCTGCTGTCTGGCAGAGAACCGCTGATGTTATCCTGGCAGGTCTTTTGGGGAGGCTGTGCTTCGTGTATATGGATGACATTATCATATACAGTAACAGTTTTGAGAACCATTTGCGCGATATTGAGCAGGTTTTGGTGCGACTAAGAGGAGCGGGTCTCAAGCTGAAGCCCTCTAAGTGCCAATTCCTCAAAAACGAGGTGAAGTACCTCGGGCACGTTGTTTCAGCTGACGGCGTGCGACCGGACCCTGAGAAACTAAGGTGTGTCTCGGATTTTCCATCCCCGACTAGCGTCCGCCAGGTCCGGCAGTTTCTCGGCCTGATCGGTTACTACCGAAGGCACATAGAGGAGTTCGCCAAGCTCGCTAAGCCGCTCACCGCCTTAACAGCCAAAAATGTCGCCTTTCGCTGGGACGAAAACGCGGAGAATTCTTTTGGGGCCCTGAAAAGGAAGCTAATGAGTGCACCGCTGTTGCGCCACCCGGATTTTAATTTGCCCTTCGTTATGGCCACAGATGCGTCAAAGTTCGCAGTTGGTGCCGTGCTATCTCAGGTTATCGAGGGCAAAGAACATCCCGTTGCTTTTGCTAGCCGACAGCTGAGCCCCACAGAGCAAAAGTACGGAGCTACGGAAAGGGAGTGCCTCGCCGTTGTCTGGGCAGTAAAGCACTTCAGATGCTACCTTTACGGCCGCAAATTCAAGCTAGTCACAGACTGCCATCCTCTGAAATGGGTGATGAGTGTCAGGGACCCTAGCTCGCGACTCGCTAGATGGAATCTACACCTGCAGGAATACTGCTTTGAAGTTGAGCACAAGTCAGGAAAGACACATCTGAATGCTGATGCACTCAGCCGCACAGCTGCCGTGGCAGCTATAGATGAGTTTGTCCCCGTAGTCGACCCCGCCGAATTACGCACAGAGCAGTGCAAAGATCCTGACCTGAAGCGAATAATCGAAAGCTTAGAGGGCGCACCGTCTCACCCCGAACAGCTAGGTTATTTCATTGACAAAGACGGCACCCTGTGTCGGCGCACGAGGCCAACCAGGAAAGGGAGACCAGAGAAAACCGCTTGGGAGAGAGTCGTCATACCTCGGTCGTGGACAGAAAGGGTTCTTCGCGAGTTTCACGATGCGCCATGCGCCGGTCATTTTGGCGTAGCAAAGACACGCAGGCGTGTGGAGCGTTTGTACTTTTGGAGTGGCATGCGACAGGATGTTAGAGACTACTGTGCGAAGTGTCATTCCTGTCTCGAAAGAAAAACACCCAAGGGACGAAGACCAGCTCCAATTCAGCCGTTCTCTGAGGTTTCGGCTCCCTTCGAGCGGACAGGTATGGACATAATGGGCCCATTGCCCACGACCACTTCCGGAAACAAGTACATTTTAGTATTTGTCGATCACCTTTCAAAATACGCGGAAGCGGTAGCACTCCCAGATCAGAAGGCAGACACGGTTGCAAGAGCATTTGTCGAACAGATCGTGCTCCGACATGGACCCCCGAGGCAACTCTTGACAGATCGGGGAACGAACTTCGTGTCGCAGCTAATGAGGAGAGTTTGCGAGCTGCTTAAGATCGCTAAGAAGCAGACAACACCGTACCATCCGGCTTGCAACGGCGCGGTGGAGCGACTGAACCAAACCGTGGCCGGGTTCCTGTCGCATTTTGTTTCGCGCGACCAGCGGGACTGGGACTTGTGGCTCCCGTATGCAATGTTTGCCTACAATTCCGCAGCACACGAGAGCACGGGCGAATCGCCATTCTTTCTTCTCTACGGCCGAGACCCGGACCAGCCTAGTGAAGTGCCAGAGGGCCCCCGTCGTGTCCCATACGCTTCACTGGACGACTATAAGGTGGAGCTAGAATCGCGCTTGCAAGTGGCGAGGGACATCGCAAAGGAGGCCTTAAAGAAAGCGGCGAAGCGCAGGAAGGAGGTGCACGATCGCAGTGCTAGAGACGCGCCGTTTAATGTGGGGGACAGCGTGTACATTGAAAACTGCCAAAGGCAGATTGGGCTAGCTCGTAAGTTCCAGACGAAGTGGAGAGGACCGTGCGAGGTTGTCGAGAAGCTTTCTCCGGTAAACTTCAGAGTCCGAGACGTGAACCGGCGCTTGATAAGGATACACGCAAATCGCCTCAAGTCGGCACCGGTTCAGTATTCACGAAATGAGGAAAGGGAAAGCGCGGATTTTGATGGGGACAGAAGTGAAGCGGAGCGCGCAGATAGTTCGCAAGAAACGCCCTCTCCTGCATCTGTTCGGCAGGCGCCAGAGGTGACGGCCAGAATGCCACCGGATTTACTTCATGCATTGCTAGAAGAAGAAGCGCGCGAGGTTGCCGCGCAGATAACGCCAGGAGAGGCTCCTGCCACGAGCCCTCGCGAGTCCCAAAGCAGACAAAGGGGCACAGACTTACTTAGTATGACTCATGAAGGCCGATATCCGCTGCGAAATCGGAAAGCTAAGTCGGACTAATGGCGTAAACAGAGCGGAGTTGTGAACTGGTTAGAATTGTGTAATGCCGCAGCTCATAACATTGCTATGTGCTTATGTGTTAAGTTATCGGAGTTGGTAGTTAAACCTTTCTGTCATTAAGTAACACCTGCACAGGAGAGCATGCGGAGCGCATGCAGAACCTGCCCTACTTCCTTTCGTTATCTATATTTTTGTCTGTGCCGTGATCGTGCTAGAAGTGGGAGCTCCTTTGTAACTGTGGTAAATTTATTTCGTCCAGTTTGGACTAGAAAGGAGAGGCTTGGGTGCTGAGTTTCATGTTTATCTGTAAAAGATCAGTGCTGCCCCTGGAGACGCCATTATTGACAGCGGAGGCATATGGTGTTGTGCAGTGGTGTTGAGTGCAGCGAAAAGTGTTTTGTCGGACGCTCTGGGCGAGGCGATTCAGAAAGACAAGGGGAGCTGCGTGGACTCAAATGTTCGGAGAACATTCTTCTGGAGGGTGAGCGAGTGTGACATTCCGTGTGTGCTACGAGGATCCACGTTCGACGGCGCGGCGTAGACGGAGACCCGTGACAGCGGCATCATCAATTACCCAGCCATGCTCTTTGAGTGACGACCAGAAAAACCGGACCCGCCGCCGCCCCGGGGAAACAGGCTTTATCCTCCCCAATTTCCGGTTACATTCCAGGACAAGGGAGCTGTCAGCGGGCCAGAGCGCGCCGCACCACAGCCGACGCTATGCGCTACCGCGAAGACGACATTCTTTCCCTCCCCCCCCCCCCCCCCCCCCCCCCCCCTTTGTCGTGGGCTATCGCCGGGAAGGCACCCACAGCTTCCCAGAAGGGCCGCGACGGACACCTGTCATGGCGGACAGGCAGTACTCGCCAAGAATGTGGAAAGACAGGCGCTAGTGAATTAGCTCCGAAGAGAGAGCCTGTGTATACTCTCACTTGAGAGAGAGTGGTGGCGTTTTTGTTGTTTATTTAGTTTGTATTGTTAACAGACTCTGGGTTCGAGGCTAAGCCCAACCCATAGGGGTGGTCCCCATCTCGCATGTTATTTTGGATTGGAGAATTGATGCTTTGGGCGGGCCACTGGAAATGACCGCCCTTAGTCCTTTGTTAATCAAGTGCTTAAAAGCACATGTAAACGGATGCAGTCCAGTCTGAGCTGGGGCTCCATGCTTAGCATGTAATGTGATGCTACTTAGGCACTAACCTGCCCGGTCGATGAGTAAAGTAGTGCAAAGTTTGTTCTGTTGTAAAATTATGCTCTGCTGTCATCATCTACAAGCTCGCCTCCTGTTCATCTTCCAAGCCGAACGACACTAGAGGAAGGGTTTGTGATCCATCCTCGAAGAAACGGACGACTATTGAAATTCTACTGCATCCACGCTCAGGACGACATCGTTAGCGAAGAGGGCCTTCAGCGCCGAAGCCCGACGGCGTGCAGCTTCTGCCAGCAACCGCTCGAGCCCAACTCCGGAGCCACTCCATCGCCCCCATGAAGTCGTCGGCACGTAAGCTCGGACGCCCCAGCCTCTGATGTATAACCTTAATCATGTGTAATTATTGAATATACCTGTTGGTTTAAACTGAGCCATACGGTGTCTCTTTGCCTCTCCGTCCCGTGTGGACCTGCGCATTATGGGGGTCATCACAACAGGAACGATCCCATTAGAAACTAAAAAAAAAAGTAAGCGGCTCTCTAGTGTACACCCTTGTAGGGGCAGGTAGGTTCCGGGATAGATTTCGACGGCTAAATATACGGAACGCATACCGTTGGCAATGGAGGCTTATTCCCACCACTAATCATAGTAACTTGAAGCAGATAGCAATGGAAGCAGACTTTTAAACGCGGAACCGGGGGTGTCTTGGGGTTTAGCAAATAGAGGATGTTGAAACCTCGGCTAAAAACCTTCATAACTGCAACAACTTCGCTTGTTTTGAAGGCGGAACCTGTTTCCGTTGCGAGCCATATATATTTCGTATTTTTAGTGATGGAAATCAACCTCACGGCATGGGCAGCATACCGTGTCTCTATTGGGAGTGTTCTAGAGGATGGTTTACTGCCTTTTTACTCCCCTTTAGGGTAGTTCGTGTTTAGTGCAGGTTTAGTTTAAGTCTGCGTGACGTGCATATACACACTCATTGGAATTTAGCAACTTTTTCTCCTCTGTCTGCGTGCTCGTCTTTTTTATGCGTGTTTTTAGATCCGAGTCCTATATGTTGACTTTGCGTGGCCATGGTCGCTATTCTTGATATTAAACTTGTACACTCTAAACAGAAAGGAGTAAAAAGGGGAGGGGGCTGTCCTCTAGCACGCTCCCTTTTATAGAAGGGAGTGCGCTAGGGAGTACGTTACAGTAGAGCTTACTCCCTTTTTACTCCCATATAGGAGTATTCGTCTTTAGAGTGCACATGCAGTCTAAAACAAACCGAACAAGCGTTCAATTTACAGGTGCCGTGACCGCGGACTGGGTTTCCCGCTGTGTTCTCCGCGTCCCAGTACACACGGACGAAAAGCAGAGCCTTATATGTGCAGGTCGCCTCAGCATGAATGGGAAGAACCAGCGTGCACAGAAATACGCATTTTTTTAGTTATGTCTCTAATAAAGTTGGGAAAAAATTTGGATATGATACGCCAAGAAGAAAACTAGTTAGAAAACAGACAGAAGTGTGCTTGTCACGCGTAATTACGGAGTTGTCATTAATTACATGGTCAATCTTTGCTCCCTTTCATACTGAAGAAACCTGTACATCTTATAGTTGCCGAATTAACCGAAAGGGGGCGACAGCGCAAGAAGCGCACGAAACACCCGCGTTCAAAATTTCATGGAACGCTGTGTATTCGCGAAGGCAAAAAAACAAAACAAGCCCCGCCGCGGTGGCTCAGTGGTTAGGGCGCTCGACTACTGATCCGGAGCTCCCGGGTTCGAACCCGACCGCGGCGGCTGCGTTTTTATGGAGGAAAAACGCTAAGGCGCCCGTGTGCTGTGCGATGTCAGTGCACGTTAAAGATCCCCAGGTGGTCGAAATTATTCCGGAGCCCTCCACTACGGACCTGTTTGTTCCTCTCTTCTTTCACTCCCTCCTTTATCCCTTCCCTTACGGCGCGGTTCAGGTGTCCAAAGATATATGAGACAGATACTGCGCCATTTGCTTTCCCCAAAAACCAATTATTATTATTATTATTTCTTCTCTATATAGTCGCGTTTCGCAAATTTATGATAGTGGTTCTATGTTGGAATGTAAGCGTAGGTAGTAGCTATATCGGGTATTCCATACGGTCTTAATTATCACAGAGCGCCCCCTCATCACCAACCTGCTTGTCTGCGACCAAGTTGAAGACGCCGGCGGAAGCGAACGTTATTGTTCCCTGGAGCTTCCTCACGTGCGAGGGGAATGTTTTCGAGGCCCCCCGATATTGCGCAGAGCGGCAGGGAGGTATTAGCCCATGTGCGCTAATAGCCCTATTTGCCGAACAGGTGCTATTACGTCCCCTGCCTTGGACTGCGCTAAGCACCCCCTGGAGAAACGAACGCGTTTCATTGCCACGTACGTACAACACTACACGGACCCACGGGTCGGCACGCGCCATTGCTGTTTTTAACCGGCCCTGAGAAGTCGAGCGGGGCACGCTATACGAATTGGTCGCGATTTTCCATCTCGCCTTTTCCCGCGACGCGATCGTTCGCTTCGGTATATGCACTCTGAACAGAAAGGTGTAAAAATGGAGTAAAAATGTCATCTTGCGCACACCTTTTTTAGCTCTCATATGGGTGTATTCTTGTGAAGGGTGAGTGTGTGCGCGCGCCCCTTCCTTTCGGCGCGCTCGTGTTGTGCGCACTGCCTGAGGCGGCTCGATGAGTTCGAGGCAACTGAGCGAGCGAGGAAATCGTCGCCCCGAAATTGGAGCGCGCGCGGGCGAGGTGGGAGGAAAGGTGACTTTGTTGCGCGGGGGTTTCCACGGCGGCGATCGCGACTTGTCGCGGTTGCGTGAACTCGCACGCGCTCACGAGCGTTGTGTGTGTGTGTGTGTGTGGAGGGGGGGGGGGGGATGTTCGCGCATCGTCGGAAACAATCGCCTGGCTCACTCTCATGTTCCCCGACTGCGCAATATATGCTGGCGGACCACACTGCCCAGAGAGCTATGGCTATTCGGTCGGTGGAGACCACTCCGTTTCTTTTCCACCCAATTCACACGCTTTCTTTCTTTTTTTTTTTTTTTGACGGATGGCAGTTAGACGCGGTCGGAAGAAGAAAGTGGCGCGAAGGCGGAAGGCAGTAGGCGGCTGAGATAGAAAGCCGGCGTAAGGGGAAGTGGAGGGTTCAGCTCCTGGCGTTTTTCAACGCTGGGGGCGCAGTCTCGTGGTCTGAGCGTTGCTGGCGCGTAACCTTATAACTTCGTCGCGATTGTTCCCCGCCGAGCGGACTCTCTGGAGGCGCCGTACGTGATTGCGCCTCTATAGCGCAACGCGAGTGTGGGCCTACAGTGTGTGTGCACACATACCCGCTTCGCGAAACAGGGGCGCGTAAAGCGAGCTTGTGGCGCGTTGCCGTCGAGTGCGGCGTGCGGTAGGTAGCGTTCTCCATTGTGTGCGTGTGTGGGAGCGTGTGAAAGTGTCAGCTCCCTGCGTGCCCCGCCGTCGGGGCGCCCGGATTCCGCGACGTGCGCGGTGCGGAAGTTGAAGACAGGCATTGCTGCTTAGTAGTGGTCATCCGGAGTTATGTAGTACGCAAACACTGCGCCGTGCGTGGAGCTTTCACGACGCGTGCCCCGCACTCGTTGTCGTGTGGTCCTGTCGCAGTTGCATCGTCTGTGCGCAGCGCCGGAGCTCGCGCGGAGAGCGTGGACGCAGATGGGAGGCGCTCTTCGCACGCCTTTGTTTTTCTTCTCTTCTTTTTTTTTGTGGCTATAGTTTTATGCGTTCCACGTTGTTGTGCTTTGGAGGCCGCATTTCGTTAAACAGAAGCGCGCGGCTGCGCTTGCTGCGTACCTGCTGTGCTTTCCAGTCTGCAAGCGGTAGCGATATGTCCGCGTCCTTTTTCCATTGGCGCTGTCGAATCGTGTCTCTGTAGCGGAACGTATTTCTTGCTGCTCTGTTGAAGAGTGTCTGTTCAGTGGCGGCAGGCTCTCTTCACGAAGCGGTCGAGTTGCCCATTTGATTAGTTTTAGTAGTCGCTGCGGTGCCCAGGCGTTATAGGTTTTGTAATAAACTCCCGCGGCCGCTCTGCGCCTTGTCAGATCTCCCGCCATTAGTTAAGGTTCATGCGCTGCTCCGCACTGCGTGGTTTCGCCAAGAGAGTCTTGCGAACATTGCTGACATTCCAGTCCCGAGTTCCCACGTGGATTCTGAACGGTCCTGTCTGCGGTGGAATGTACAGTCGGGGGGAAAAGTCTGTGGACCCTGTGATCCGCAAACGAAGTCGATAGTTCCATTACTAGCCGCCGGTTGGAGACCACACTTGTGGAGGTGGCATTGAAAATCCTCTTCTTTCACCTCCGCAAGTGTGGACTTCAGCCGGCGGCTAGTATGATAGAGCTGTCGGCTTCATTTGTGGATCACGCGGTCCAGAGACTTTTGTCCCCGACTGTACAGTCGGAGACAGAAAAACGTGGACAAATCCTCTGCGATCAGTCTTCTGATGCATTGCCTTGCGAAAAGTAATAGATGTTTGATGTACTATATGCAAATTATATTTACTTTTGCCATTGCATATAAAGGAAGCGAACATTTTTATTTCCGGTATGCAACGCGACAGATGAGTTTGAACGGGGAAGCGTGGTCCGAATTAGTCTCTCGTCGACTGTATACTCGCACGGTAAGATGCGGGGCAAGTCATGTGCTCACTTCAGAAAGGCGCGTGGCTTCGAACTTTTCAAATCTAATACCATTTCAGCGCGGCAGACACTTGGAACAGGTTGGCATACATTCCCAAGTTTTTATTGTTTTTCTTTGCTTTTTGAGTTTCGAAATGAACTTTAAAAGCTTTACCGTTCCGTTCCATCGGAACGGCACTTTGTTATAGCCGCGGCGAGCGGAAGCGACGCCTTTCAGCAAGAACAGCTTTTTCCAAGATTCTGCACTTTTTGCGAGAAGAGAAGAAAAACTAATCCGCTGAATTCGCAGAATTAATCCTTTTGTGCGTCCCTTGCTCTTCCAGGTTGGCTCTCGAAACATTATTTCATTACAACCTGCTTTCTCACTCTTTCTCTTTCTTCGCGTGTGCTAGCCATTAGCAGCGACGTTATTCGCAGGGGAGTATGCAGCTGCCGCCGCGCCTGATTTTTAAGATCGTTAGCTATCACTCATCACGTTTCGAGATTTCGTGGGGTCTGCTGACACCCTGAGATCACAGCGCCGTCTGTGGCAGCAACTAGAAAACATCACGTCTCGCACTGAGACTTGTAGCGCCATCTACAACACCATTGTAGAAATAACCTCCTGCCGCGTGCCAATGATGGCTGTCACGTTCCAGTATGATGGATAGAGGTGGAACTGTGTGAGTATGACGTCAGGGGAAGAAATGGCGGCATAGTTTCGGTTTCTCGAATTCAAGATGGCGGCCATTAAACTTGGTGTAATAAAGCTAACGCTCGTTACTTCAAAGTCTTCGAGACGGTGGAGATTTTTTTTTTTAATTTTGAGGCTCAAGTTCACGACAGCGGCGAGAATAGCCTCGGCGTGCAGCAGACGGTAGCATTAGCACCAACAGCGGCTGTGTGTCTAGTGTACGCGCTGGTTGCACGGCGGGTGTTGCGGCAGCCGCTCTCGAAACACGCGTCGAATTCCAAAGCACGTGCGCGCCTAAAGGGTGCCGCCGTTTCGTCACACAATGGGCGCGCTTTCGGGCCTCTTTTCAACTCGCTCGCTCGCGTTCCACTTTTCTCGTCTCTTCTCTTCTCATGCGCGTCGAGCGATGGTTTTCCGACCGGCGAGAGCGCTCAAGGGGCTCCTCCTTTTGAGGCCATGATAAGGCGCGATGTCGCGTGTCTCTTTATTTTTTTATTTTCCTTTATCGCCTCACCCTCCTTCCTATCTAGCGTGTTCTGTTGCCTTTGGGGTGTAAGATTCAGAGATGGACATCTCCGGAGCGCGCCTCCTCTGTACGCGCAATGGATTCGCACTCAACCGGCCGACTGCGCGGCTTCTTGGTGTCCTTTGATGTGGCCCTGCGTACACATGCATGGAACTTTCGGTGTCTGGTTTGGGGGCGTCCGTGCGAATCGAGCCGATCGCTTTGTCGTCGTTGTATGGGGCAGAGTACTACAATTGTCGCCACTGCCGCATCACCCACGTCTTTTACTTGCTCGTTCTTCTTTATGCACAGTCCAATGGCGTAAATGGTCTCTTTCGCGGGTCGGGCCGAAAAACTAAGTTTAAACGTTCTCAGTATCATCGCGGCTAGCTATCGAAGGCACGTCTGATGAGTTGAGCTGTGCACGGGTTCAAGCCCCATGGAACTAAAGAAAAAAAAAAGAAATTGGGAATTGAACTTCTATTGCTTAACGTTTTGTAGATGGCTTGTTTGTTGTGCTTTCTTCTGCCCCCCCCCCCCCCCTTTTCTATCTTGATTTTTTTTTTTCTCTTTTAAGCCCGGGATACATGCGACGTTTTTTTAGACGATGTTCGCCCGGCAGAAAACGTCGTGGCGGCGCGACGCCCGGCCGGCGATACATGGAGCGAATAAGCGGCAGCCCGCCGCCGCGTATCTCTCAGCGCGAAAGCAATGGGATCAGTAAGCTAAACACACGCTTTCGCAAGTCTACGTGGTTTAACTACGTTAAAACCCTACGCTTTTTTTCTGAATAGCTTTTTTCCTTGATTCATTATTACGGATGACTCGCTTTATGGACAGTTTTGATTGGAAACAGAATTTCTGTGTTAACGAGGCACGACTGCAGATCTACGTGAGTATACTCGCGGACGTATGCACGTTGTGAAGCAGGCACTTGGAGCGTGCACACGCAGTCCTTGGGAAGCAGAGCGGCCGCCCAGCCAGCGCATTCAGAGCTCGCTGTGGCCCAGAATCCACACGGGAGGGAGTACGGGAAACTTAGTCCTGCTCGGCGTCTGTAGATTAGGCTTGCTGAGCTGAGCATTTGCGTCCACCGTTCCGTTCAGCGCCGGCAGTTCAGCCCTGGCTTAAGAAGCTGAACTCGAAATGAAGGCCGACTGTTTGCCCAGCGGCCTTCCGTGACTTATAGGGCCACGCTACGTAATCTGTGTTCTTAAGAACTGCAGCTCTTGTGCACGCCTCCCGCGACCGTGTCTTTCGCGTTGCTCGAACTTGGCGCTTCTCTCGGCTGTTATTACTTCGCCTTGCGTTCACATTTTCTGCCCTGGTGAGCCGTTTTTGACCGCAGGTCCCGCTAGAATTTTAGCCTTAGAACGGACGGGCGCACTCCTTGAGATTGCACGAAATCTTTTAGGGCTCAGACGTGTAAAACGCTCAGTAGGCAATATATAGGCCCTTGCTGTTCAGGCAGATTCAAGAGTTCCTGATGAAAAACTGTGTGTTGACTACTCACTGGCTGGTGGCGGCGACAATTTTTTTGTATAGTTTTTTCTTCTGTTGAGTCTAGAACGCGTTCTGCTATTCATTTTATCGATATTCTGGGGTATACCGCAAGTTGGTCAATATTCGTGGCTTTGATGGTTTCGTTGCAAATGCTGCTCTTTAGTGATGGAAAGCTGGTGGGGGGGGAGGGGGGGGGGGTCTCGGCATTTCGCTAGTGAACAAAAACAAAACAAATAACAAAAAAAAACCAGGCGACCCCTATTATCCAGCTGAAATTGAGCATTTAGCATCAAGACACAGGAAAATTCAGGGTGAAATGATTTGAACGTTTACTGTGTTCCGAAATGTACTGTGGGGAGAAGGCCAAGGCTCCAATGCTTTTACTTCATGGAACAGCCCAGAAAGCGTATTAATGACGGCCTGAACGCCCTGCACCGGCAGAAGCCAATTAACCCCGTTTTTGGTGCACACCCTCCGTCAGAAGTTTATGGAAGGTGACTCCGTCGAATAAATTCAACTTGTTTGCATCGAAGGCGTATTGCATGAGAATGGTGCACTGTGTTTATATTTACAATAACACAATCATAGGTTGCGTATATATATTCCAGGATTCAGGGAAAGGTGGCAGTGAAATTAAGTAATCTTTTCGCTAATATTGCCTTCCGTAAACTTTCGACTTACAAAGGACGCGCACAGCATGGCTGTCGTCGTTGTTTCAGTGCTTGTGCACACGTCACCGACTCCGTACTATGCGTGACTCCCGAAAGATAAGCTTTTACGTATGGCTGCTCACAATAAAAGGGAGTGCTCTATAGAGGACAGCTTACTCCGTTTCTACTCCCGTATGGGTGTATTCGTGTTTAGAGCGTACTTCGCAAGCGTCCGAGTTCCTCATGCGGAGCAAGAATGCTGCCGTCATAGCTATAACGAATCCGTGTGTCCTGCGCCCGTGTAAAGCTGCTATAACAGTTACATGCTGCTGCAGACACTGCTCAGATATTACAAAGGCCATCTCCGAATATGTTTGGGACAGCGGTGTAATTCTGATGATGAGTGCCTTTTCTACAGAGTTGGAAAAAAAAAAACGATTACGCTGAAAAATTTCCGAAGCAGGGACATATAGTTATCTTTAACCGGCAAGTTTAGACTTTGATTTCACGCACCGTGGAAACCGGCTCTACGGGGACATGCCGCGAGGCAATATGCGCATCAGTGCAGCCATGTTTTAACTCTGGTTGGAAAATTCGAGGGATTATATTACTCTTTTTTTTGTTTTGCGCTTCTTCGAAGGCGGGTGCTTGCGACAGCGGTAGAATTGTTTACGCGATGAATATCTTTTCCATTGACGAAAAAAAATTAATCTAAAGAAACGATAACGTTAGGCTATTCAATATCACGCACGTACCGACCAACCGGCAATGCGTGGACATATCGCCGTGTCGTATGCGTACCTGCAGCGCAACGATTTGCCGAGTTAGTTAGTTAGTTAGTTAGTTAGTTAGTTAGTTAGTTAGTTATATTGATTTTAATGGCGCAAAAGCAACTGAGACTATGATGCGCCAAACACACGGCAACGATTTGCCGAGTTTCTCCTGTTGCGAAAATTCGAGGAATGATGACTGCACCAACGCGACAAAATGGCGGACCAGTGGTATTAGAAGCTGCACATTTACTTTCGTCAACATAACCTGCTGCGGAATCATCTTTTACCTCCAGCGGTCAGCGTTGAGACAATCCTATAGAGACCTGTCGGTCCGGGGCATGTGGTCGGGTCCGCGCGTCTTCGCCTTGTTTTCCTGCGTTTCTTTTGTTGATCTATTTCCGGTGCAGCTTTTTTCTTTTTTCATGGGTGCCTTGGGGGGGCATACCTCTGTATATGATGCGAGGCTGTCCCGCTATCTGTCGGCAACGTATTGCGCCCTTTAGTGCCGCGAATCCTCCGCCATCCCTCTGCGCGAGCTTGCAGCTATGCCGAGGCGGTATTTTGTGGTGGCGTGCTCGTGTTTGTGCGCGGCGTTTTTACGTTCGCTTGCAGTGCGTGCGGGGGACGTGTGGGGCCAGATAAGTCTTCGCCAGAGGCCGCATAGCACGCTTGAGGCGGACGGCCGTAACTTCACCTTCCTTTGCCTCAGCCCTTGCACATAGTATTTTACTACACCGGCGGCGAAGGCCCGCACCGACATATATATATATATATATATATATATATATATATATATATATATATATATATATATATATATATATATATATATATATATATGCGCTGTCGTCCAAAACCCACTTTCCTGAGCTTCCCGCGAGCAGGGGGGGGGGGGGGGGGATGGCTTTGCGCTTCGGTCGAGCGAGATGGAAACGACATTGCCGAGGTGTGCGGCTCAGTATGTGTATAAGTGTGCACAAAGCAAGAGTCCGGCGGCCCAGACGTGTGGGGGGCTTTACGGCGGTGCGATATGCGGGCCGTCGTTGCGCAGTCAACGCGATGGCGTGCGCAGTTAATGCTAGCCGCCGCCCTCCCGCGCCGTCTCCACTTTGTGCTTTGTTTCCGTTTTTCCCCCTTATTCCTTTTTGTTTTTGTGACCGGCAGCGGGGAGTAAATTGCTGACGTCGCGATAGGCAAGCGAGTATGTTGGTCGGATAAGTACATTTGTGTATCCCTTTCATCCCTTTTCCTGGCTTGCAGTATTCGCCAGATGCAGTCAGTACAGCCAGCTCGACTCGCGTAATAATTTTAAAACGTAGGCTGATATTTATTTAAGCAGCATAAGTAAACGTTATGCACGACACATCCGTGGAAGAAGGTAAATATGCCGGCAATTTCGAGCACACACACACACGCACACGCACACGCACGCACGCACACGCACGCACACAAAGCTGGCTTAGGAACTGTAAACGACTTGGATGTGCGGTGATTGCACGGTTGCAGTACGACAGTAGGCAGTGCAGGCTTTCATATAGCAGCCTTCGCCTGCTGTATATATACGTTGATTGCATCTGGCTTACAGGCGCACTGGTGTGGTTGGAACGACAAGACAGTTCCGGCCGGCGCCACGGCCCCGTATGCCCTGGCTCCAGAACGCAGCGCTTACGGGTTTATCAAGTTCCGTCATTATGTAGGCCTCGGTCAGTTGTTTGCTTGTAAGTTCTAAGCAAGCTGAAAAACATGTATGCTTCTATGGTAGGTTCTCTGCTAGGTTCTATGCTAAATTCTCTGCTAAATTCTCTGCTAGGATCTCCGCTACAGCTGTCTTTACGAGGGGGCCAGTGTCGCTTCCTCAGTAGTTGTCACTCGTTATCGGTTGCATAGATTCCTTCGATTCCTTTACGCGCGGGCGAAAGAGCTCAGTAATCATTTTGAAAGCTGGCGGTGTCCTTGAACATGTGCTCAAAACTGTTCGAGCTGTACGTGATCCGCTGGAAAACCATTCGTACTTAAGTGTGCCGCCTGACAATAGTGCCGCGATTTACAATTGTGAATACTTCACAAGCACTCCTGTCGTCCCCGTCTTTCTCAGTCCTTGTCTGTTTTTTGCGCTACATTTTTTTCCCTGACTTGCTTCCTTGATACATCGCGGAGCACCACGACACCGCCTGTTTTACCTCTCTCCTTGCTGTATTATACCCGTGTCGGGGAGAACACTGGTGTGAGTGGCACACTTTGTGGGTGTTTAAAATAACTTTCTCTCATGAGTGAGGCCGTTGTTTAAACGGTCTGCCTCCGTGCCCCCGACAGGTGTTTTAAGTGCTTCCTGCTATTCGTTTAAGAATGCGGTCTCCCACAAATACGCGGATATTACTAGTAAAGAAAGAACCATTCCGGCTACACAAACGCACGTCTTTGGGAGTATTTCGAGTTGTTTACAAGTGTAGAGAGTAGGGAGTCAAGAGGCGCATACGCCGTTTGACTCGTTTGGCACAAAGGACAAAAAAAAATGGGAGGGTATGCGCCGTGCAGATGGTTTTGAACGTTGGGTAAAGTGTGTTCGACCTGGTCGGCGCATTGCGTGGCTGAGTTATGCTTCTTTCCAGCTCGAGCACTATAAACTGGCGGCAACGCAGAACGGCGACGCACTGTGGGCCATTATAACGGCGCTCTCTCGCGGCGTCCCTATAGCTAGCTGGGAAAGCAGCAAGCGACCGAGCGTCGGGACCCCGGACCGGTGTGCTGCCTGCGCGCTTTGGAACTGCACGCGAGCGGTTTTCGTGCGTGTTTTAACGGTTTTTTTGTTGTTGTTGGTGCCGCCTTGGTGCTCGGAGGAAGCTTCCTTGGTCGAAGCAAGTAGCCTCCGGTTCCATCGGCTTGTGCAAAGGCTGCGCTATACTGAAAGTGCCTTTGCGCTGCTGCTGGAGAACTGTTTGCTTCTTGTGGAAGTTCAGAACTTCGCTTTTCCGACACGAGTTTCAGTGGCTTTCTCTCTGACTTAAAGCGCCTGTTGCCTGGGGAATACTGCGTGGTCCATTATTTTTTGTTTGTTGTTGTTGTTTTAAGTCTGCCAAGCAAGTCTGTGTGACGAATTTGATTATAAAAAATCTTTTTGCAGGCTTTTTAGCTTGGATTTCTGGCGAGACTAGGTTTGATTTTTAGTGAAAAGTTTCTTGGAGGAGCAAGTTCGCTGGTCGGATCTTCCTTTTTTTTTTTTTCCTGATTTCAGAGGTGTCAGCTCTTTCGGAACTCATGATCTGGAGACGCGGATGTGAGCCTTGCCATACTGTTTTTTTGTTTTCTTTATATGAGGCTCGTCCGCACCGCAGTTGCTCTGCCGTGAGCGCGTCATTATCCCCTTCAGGCGCGAATTTCGATCCAGGAAATGGAGGAAGAGGGGAAAGAGTTTCATAATTCCCGGTTTTTGTAAGGAACTTTATAATAGGATTGCGCAGAAAAAGATTTTAACCTGCTCCGAAGAATAATGATGCAATTTCAGTTGGATCCTCATATATCCTTCACTATGCGCTATTTTTGTGGTCTCATTTATATTTATTTTCACTCATTCCTGTTATATTGAGCCGTTATGTAAGCAAATCAAGACGTTTTTAGGCAGTTTCGAGCGTTTATGCTTCTAGAAGAAGCAAACGAGAATAGATTATTGATTGATACCAGAGCCGTCGCAAAACATAGTCGTCTATTAAAAAAGAAAAAAAAAACTATTCCCGTATTAATTTAGCTTGCTTGACTCGATATCTTCTTACACAACATTTTCAGCGCATAACAGCTGCGAAAAGCTTTTTCAAGGCCGAATTGAATGCGGACAGTGGAGCTAAAAGCCGAGTCGAGCAGGAATCGAATATTGTTACTATTATTCTTTACTTCTGGTGGGCTAGCAAAAGCAGCCAAGCGCTAGCTGCGGCGCTAGGGTACGGCGCTGAAATTCATGCGGTTGTAACTACATGAGTAAACCCATGCCTCTATCCTGTGTCCGCAAGGGTAACTGACGCAACAGGGAGTCCCTGTATTAACTCTATGACCGTCATGTCGTGCACATAGGAAAGTTAATTTTTGCTGTGCTGGTAACGGTAGAGAATGAAGCCCGCAGTGTCGCCCAGTTGGAGAATGTTTGAGCATTCAGTACGCTGGTAACGAATGGACTGCGACACGGCGCTCAACTCCTCTTCCGGGACAGACCGTTTGCGGCAGCGTGCTGTGGGGCGTCGGAGTTGGCCCTGTTTCCGAAACATTCGTAGAAGAAAACTGCAGCGGTGCTTCGTGCCAGTTGTTCTAAAGATATTCGAGTAGCTCTGAATACTTCTGAACATATCATATTCGATTAAAAAAGGGGACGATCAAGTTATAGAGAAATGCGCCGCAACTACGACGACACAAGAGAGAGAACACATGCGCACAACACATGCGCCGTTGCGCCGCCGTTTTTTATCAACATGCACCAACTCACCCGACAGTCTGTTGGGTGAGTTGGAAGATGAAAGGAGATATGAAAGATGAGTTCCATTGCCGTTGAGGCATGCGTAGTTTGTGCCTTAACCGAGAGTGCGTAGTACTTCTACGCATGCACGGTATTTAGGAGTTAAGCGGAATAAGAAAAGTCAGTGGCGTAATATATCAAAGCTTTTCACAAGAACACTATTAAGAAAAAGGACGGAGAAGTCACTAAGTAACCACTAACCAGTTACTTAATTGTCACATAGGTCACTACCTTCTTGTAGAGGTAGTGATCTAGAGGTAGTGATCTAGAGGTAGTACTACTAGAGGTAGTAAAAGTATGGAACCAGTGAAAGTTACTACCTCCAATTACTAAGAAGGTAGGGATCATTGTGACAGGTAACGCGGTAAAGCGGTGACGCTATAGGCCTATGCCCCCCCTTAATGCCTCTTGCCAGCAAATGTTTTATGTTAGAAAGGGTGGAGAGGTTGACAGTAGGAGCATATGTTTCTGGTCTGCTGCTCCACATATGGGAGGTGGCGATGTCATAATACAGCGAACATGAGGTGTCCGAGGCATAATACGCGCATGAGCTGTAGCGAACACTTGCTGCTCGATGTCAGTGCACGTTACAGAACTCTGAGTGGTCAGAATCAACCCGGAGCCCTCCACTATTATGCTGCGTGTAGTCTATGCGCAGCTTTGAGATGCCGAACTCTACATACCATAACCAAACATGGCACGCAAAAGCCTAAACGCGTGTCTCAGTTACATGTGACCAATATGCATATATGTAGGCAAGGTAGAGCGTGTGTATAGGTTCCTTCACGCAGAAAAAAACTCATTTTGCGAGGCCTGCAGCACTATAGGGTTTGTTGCGTTCTAATCGTATTGCGCGCATTTGGTTTGCGTCCAGTGCGTCAATCTTCTCTAAGCCTCTCGAAACTGTGCCGAAATATGGAGCTATTCCACCCGTGTCCATTTAATTTTATCCGCTAGTCTCGAAATCGATTCATTTCGGATCTAACACACATATGTGGCCTGCGTTCGGTGGTTTCTGAAATTCGGAGTGCAGTTGTTTGCGAGGCAATTTGTTGTTTTCCTTTGGCCGCTTTTAATTTCTCTTTCTCGATTTCGAAATCTGCGTGTGCGCTGCGCGAGATGAAGCCGGTTTTTCAGCCGACGTTTGATCCTTTGCAGGCCGGTCTGCGTCGGAAACTGTGGCCGAAACTGAAGCAGCCCGTGTTTCGAAATCGCCTCAGGTTCAATTCAGCCCGAGGTGTAACGCGCGTCGCCATTGTCTGTAGAGTCGCTCCTAGCATTCGCCGAAAATGTCACCAGACTATATGCGCCGCCAGTTGTGGGATAGGTGAATCGAAAGAATGTCTCTCGGACGCGCTGTCCACTGTCACCCGGGCTTTACATGCTGGTAATGCTAGGTTAGGCACGTCGGCGAACTATAAGTTTAGTTGAAACCGCAAAGAAAAAGAATTGTGAACCGACTCTGAGGCAGCGATCGAATATCGAGCGTTAACGCACCTAACACAGGTCGCCGGTTCGAACCCCTGCCGCGAGCTAGGCTGCAAATTAGCTAGCACGTTTATGCTGCGCGAAACGCTGAATCGTATGACAGCATCCGGAACATTCCGCGGCAAACGGTTGGCCCACAAATTTTACACGAATGAATGTCGGGACTAAGTGGCCCGACTTTGACGTCTGCCAGACGGGGATATATATGCCGGATAAGTAGAGTATCTGCTACGGGTCCAAGTTGGACGTATGTTTGGAAATGTGGCGGAGGGTTTGAAGAATGCTTCACTCCCGCCACCGGTTGGCCCGGTAGTGCACTACCTCCGGGATCGGCCTTGTCTTCAGCGCGTTTTTACTGTCCTGTCTTTCTATCCCATCTTTCAACTCTCCTATTATCTGCACGTGGTAGCGATTGTGGCTCGGCTTGAGCCAGTGGGCAGGCCTGTGCACTTTCCTTTCTTCCTGTCAGCAACAGACAGACAGTCAGTATAGAGTTGTGGTGCTCTAGCATCACGCTGTCGCGTGTTATTATTTTATTCCATTATGCAACTGCCTCGGTTACCATGGCAACCACTGGGATACAATGTCGTTGTTATGGAGGCCGCCGTCTTAGATTCTCTCCGTGGATTCGGCATTACTCGGAGGTAGCCACCCTGTCGGAGGCTCGAAACGCGACCAGTAGAGCTAGGGCTCTAAAAGTTCCTTTCTGATCAGGTGTTGAAATGCTCATGCGTTTAGATTGCTTTTGAAGTTTGTGGTGTTTAGTTTGGCGCTTATTCAAGGACCCCTGGGAAGTGAGTAGCTAGTTGCACGCCTTCATTAACGCCGAATTTTTCTGTCAAAATTTTGTTTTATTTTATTGTTTGCTTTCTATTTGATTTACAACCCTCCAAGACGTGTCATATACGCTTTCTGACTGGGTATCTTGATAGGGCAGTCGGTCACACTTGCTCTCGAACGACTCGTTTGTCTCCTTTCGTGATAAAAAAAGGGCCGGAATACTTCGTGCGCGGCATGCCTCTGTACCCTTACTCAGTGCACGGCGCGACCGGTTGCGTTTCGCTGCGCGTCAGTACACAGCTTGGAATGCGTAGTAGCCGTTTTCATCCGTGCCGTTGTCTGTCCTCCTGCGTGGAGTGCGACGCCAGATGCATTAGTCAAGTGCGTCCGCTTTGCTTTGACTACCGAGGTTGTTTGTTTTAGCGCGGTTCTGATGGGACGCACCTGCGCGGATGAACTCCAACGTTGACGCTGTTGTGGCCTCTCAGCTGTCGGAGCAGTTTGTAAAGCACGCGATGAGCACGGTGGTATTCACTTTCTGCACAAAATTCAGCCTCGTCGTCAGCGTTGTGAGCGAGAAATGATCCGGCCTAGAGTGGCCCACGTGGCCACCCCTAGCCCTAGGTGGCAGATGGACCACCTAGGTCACGTCACCTTGTGACGTCATCACAATCTGCCGACAGTGGCAGGTGGTGGTGGTGGTGGAAAACATTTATTTAAGACTATTTACAGGAGTGGCAGGTGGCAGTTCAGTTATTGATTGTCGCGAGAGGTTGCTGGGCAAGAAGAGCAACCTGTATCTCGCAATCCCCACCGGTGGCAGCACCTTCATTCGCAGCTAGGACAGTGGCGCATCGCTTAACCGCTGCGCCATTGCGCCAGGAGTGGTATGAGGACTCCCAGCGGTCTGTGAACGCAAAGTCGAGAATGACCCATTAACGATATATTGTGATATCACTAAGGCGGATCTTAAGTGTCCCCTTTAGTTCCCCTTTTTTTTTACAGTATGCGTGTGTTGTGGGGCACACGTCGCGCCGAAGACCCCACAAAAGCGGCGACCAACTGGACTTTAATTAGCACCTTCCGCAGCCTCAGTCTGCAAATGCCCCCTGCTTGCATCCAGGACTGTGAAGAACCGGCATTCCCCATCGCCTAAATAACCGACCTAAATAAGCAGTTTTGCTTGCAGACTGATTCTAGCGACTATACAGTGTATGAGCTGTTGTGTAGCAGGAACAAGAGGGCAAGCTATATGTCGCATTCGCTTCCCGCATGCTCACATGCTCTGCGAGGAGTGCTCGGCTATCATTGTCAAAGTTCGACATGTACCTAGATGGGGCAGTTTTCACCGTGCAGGCTGAGAACCAGGCACTGCCATGGCTAAAGAAGCTGGAAAACTCCGCGGGCAGATTCGCCGTATGGGCGCTGACGTTACAACGTTTCTCGTATGCAGTGAGCACCGTAGGGTCAGCACGAGTTGGCCGACGGTTTGTGAATCGCCCACTTCGTGTGAATTAACTTGTGCACTGTGCTTCGTCGCTTTCCGAGCAATGTTCTCAGCCGTGGCTTCGTATTGTTTTTAGTATAACTATAGTACAGTCTGTAGTATAGTGTAGGTAAATTTTAACTGCAGAATGTCGCAAAGTATTGCATCAATACAAAATCGTAAGGGGTTCTGCAAGAATGTTTGTCCTTGTATTTGTTATGTTGACAGCGCTACGTGTGACAAATCATGGTTGCTTGTGGCGACGAATAACTATTTCATAGCAGGCCTACCCAGTTGACGTGGCATCTGGTACATTGGCGTCCTGCACACAGTCGCTTGAGCTCCTCAAAGACAGGGGCCGAAAATTAAATGAAATTAATTCTCTCTCTTCTCAAAGCCGTAACCTTTGTTTTGTCAGTCGTTGTACGGTTTCGCATGCTTACAGGGCATATGCGTTGGAATATCGAATCTCCGTTGTCGCCCCCCCCCCCCCCCCCCCCCCCCCCCCCCCCCCCCACAAGAAAAAAGAACTCTTCAGAATAGCTGGTTGTTTCCTTCGCGGTAGCGTTGGCACAGCTTGTCATTCGTCTTTAGCCTTGCGTCACATTGATGACTGACTTTTTTTATTTTTTTCCCCCTCTCTGTCCGGATGACGTACTCATCTTGCGGCGTTCGTGTCCATATATAGACGCTCTGCCAGGTACCCCGCCATTCCTCCAATGCACCTGACGCGAGCCCGATTGCGAAATTGGAAGTCGTCCCCGACGACTGATTGCGAAACGTGCCATGCGCTAGCGCCATCTCTGCACCGTCGCTCCCGCATAGTGCGAGAATCGGCGTTGCGTTTGCGAGCGCCTGTACTTTGAACTGCGCTGGCGCATGTATGTATGCGTGTACAGTGCGCTAACACACGCCCCGCTTTGCAGCGTCGTGTCACATGATACTGCTATATGCCTGCCTCCGTTTCACCCTGCGCCTTTGCTGCTTCCTGCGATGTGTTTGCAATGCAGCTAACGTGCATATGTGCATCGGCCGCTCGCTTCGTGTGGCGGTCGAACGCAGGCATGCAGAGCACACGACGTGGCCTCGAGTGGGCCTGCATATACGTGGCTGTTTTGCGGAAAAGCCGCACCCTGCGTATGAATACACACACGCGCGATTTCCACACATCCGACGACGGCGAAGGCAGGCATGCATCGACGATACTGAAATTCAGTGCATGCGTGAGTGTGAGGCTCACACGTGACTCCTGCCTGTGTTTTTGGTTTTGTTATTCACGCCCGTCAATCGACGGCGCTCCCGCGAGCTTCCACTGGCGCTGGCGCGTCATTTCTCGCGGCCTTTTGTGTGCGCGATCGGCGCCGGGCGTCCGGCTGGCTGCTCCCCGTCCCTTCTACTCCCAATCCTCTAAATAGCGATTCGTCCGTGATCGCTCGTTCCTGTGTAGAGGGGGCTCGCCTCGCGCGTTTCCTGCGCACGCATCGAGGAACACATGTATGTGCGGCGCCTGAAAAACCCCGCCGAGGAAGTTTGAGAATGCGCGCGCGAAGATGGCGAATCTGTGTCCTGTCTGTGGCAATCGTTTCCCGTGGTGTGAATCAGCTGACTGAGGGAAACGCGCGAGTTGGAAGGCGCGCGCTCGCGTGTTTGCGAGGCGAGGTTGCAATGCATGAGTGCGGCTTGAGGTCAAGGGCGCTCGCTCTGTGCTGCGTGCGTTTGGGAGGGGGGCAAAGTAACGCGCGGATAATTCCGCGCGGTTCGGCGAAGAGAAAAGGGTCCGCCAAGCGATAAGCTCGTCCCGTGCTTTTACAACGCTCGCGCTGGTTTCGAAGCCCGCACAAACAGAAACACTCAAAAGAAACACCGCGTTTCGAAGCCCACGCGCGCGTGACGCTAGATAACAGTGTTTGTGAGGTCCCTGACTTTTTTTTTCGCTTGCTCGGTTCGAATTTTATACTCTACCAGTTGGCTAGCTTGGATTCGACTTTTAAGTATTGCATTCCACTCGCTGATCTCTCGTTTTCGTCCGCGGTAAATTTTGTGGCTGCCTTCAAGGCGCGCAAGAAGCTGCAAACGCGTACGCTTGCAGCTTCTTTTGTGCGGTGATGCAAACTGAATCTGGGAACTTTACTTCAAGCGCTCATCAGTGAAGATGGTCTGCAGAACGCATCAGTAAACAACTGTAGCAGATAGACATGCGGTCTGGACGAGTAGACATGATTGTAGTGTGTAAACGCACTGGAACGAAGACAAGACATGCGACTTGACAAGCGCACACGTTGTTAGCTGTTTTATCCCAGCCCGCATTGCACTCCGTGCTATACAGTAATAGTAGACCAGGATGCCCGATCCGTGCACTACGCTGAACTCTCTCGTTTAAGTAACTCTGCGCGTGTGCAAAATGGTCAGCATGGGCTGCAGTCTGGGCATCAGAAGCAGTAGCCGATCGTGCTGTTACACAAACGCTGTAACGGGGCTGCTTCCTTAGTCTATACTAACCGTCTGGTCACTTCAGCACTAGTAGCGACTCCTCTCTCAACTGACCCTCGCAGAAAGACACGCGGAAAGGAAATGCAGTTGAACATCGATATAACGAAGTTGAAGGTACCCCGCCGATTACTTCATTATAGCCGTAGCTTCGTTGTAGCCCGTGTTGACAAAACTTCCCGAGGGGCATCGTCATTCCTTCGTTATATCCATTATTTCGTTACAAACAGTTTCGTTGCAACGAGGTTGGACTGCATCGCTCGCCAACCTGTCTAGCAGCGTCTAGAGAAGCTAGTCAATATGTTCCTCCCCCCCCCTCCCCCCCTCCAGTAACAGAGGCCGAGCTTGCGCTTTATAACTTCGCAAACCTCGAGCCGAGCATGACTTTTTCCGTCTCTCCAAGTCTTACTAACGCTCGTTGTGCCGCAGAAACTCCAGCCCACATTTTGTGTTCTCTCTGGCTACCTATGACGCGAGCGCATCGACGAAGCACTGTTTGCCTCGTTACAACCCCGTGCGCGCATCGTCCTCCGCTAACGAGGTGCGCGCATCCGCCGTGCGCGGCGGCGCGCTGGCTCGGCCACTGAACTCCCGCGCTCTGCGTGTGTGCCGACCGCGTAGGGGCGGACGCTTAGCCGCTGCTGCTGGTCTCGGCGGCGGCGGTCGACTCCGACGCCAGGCACGTCTCGTCGGGCAGCAACAACGGCTTCCCGCTTTTGCTTCACCGCATCTCGCTGCTATACACTCCGACGCGCTCTCTTCGCCGGTTCCTGCGTTATAATTCAGTTCTGCCCGGTGCCTGTGTGAGCGGCGATCGGACATCGTGCGCTGGCTTCTAAACGCGAGGTATCGTTGTGTGCTGTTTGCGGACAGCACTGGTCCGCAAACCATTGTTTTCTTTGGCAGTTAGTTCCCTTGTTTTCCGCTAAGGTGTTTGCTGCCGTTCGGTCCGGGCAGAATTTGGACGTTGCATCGTGAACATATATTTTATCCTCGCGATCCTTCGTTCGTTGTTTGCTCGAGAAAGAGCAGTTGGGGGTGGGCGGTGTTAATGATAAGGGCGCCACGAGAAGTCTAAGCTTAAAGCTTTACATCGGGTTGGTTGTTCTGGTAGAGCTGAATGTTTTCGATGGCTAGATATTGAGTAGAACACACATGCTAAACTCAAATAACTCTTCAGTATTCTTTACTTAACTCCCGTTTCGCAATAAATAAAGCTCCTTATATCATTAACTTTCAATAAGATACATACATTATGTTCAGTCCCGACGTTTCGACATGTGGTATGTCTTGCCGGTAAAGTGGTCGACACATATCTTCTTTCTCGTCTAAGCCACCTGTGTCCGAAGGAAATTACATAATACGTGCATTTGTGAGTGGCACGTTGTTCTGGTGTGACTTGTTGCGAGGCGGCGGCTGGCCACGCCTCTTGTCACGACGCTGGACTCAAGCGGGTTCGTACAGGCAATGTGATTAGGCAGTAACGCGAGGTCACTTCTCTCGCTTTGCTGCCAATCCCTCAGAGACAACGTGTGATCGGACCTGTACTAAAACCGCATCGTTAACGCATCGTGGGACAGCTCTGAAGTGGTCCATACAAGATGAACGGTCCTCTTTTTCTGCTGCTGGTGTTGCCGCAGCTTCAAATTCGCTTATGTCCACGTACTGAGATGGGTGGACTTGCGAAAACTCTTTGGAAGCTTCCCTATAAGGCAGTGCGTGCGGGTCTCTAGCCGGGATGCCGACAAGGCCCGAGGGAGCGGTGGCTTCCCCTTCCCTCCCTATTTCTTCCCCTCGCCGTCTGTTCTCATCGGCGCGCGTAAAGTGCGCCCAATTTACGGACTGCCGGCGTCTTCTCCGCCGCCGAGTTTTCCCGAATCCCGCGGGACGGAGCCGCGCACGCCCTCCACGTGTTCCGGGGCCTCCTCGGCTGCCGGGGAAGAGGAGGCGGGAGCGGGAAGTGCGCGCCCTCCCTAATGCGGCTGCTTGTTCCCGACGCGCCTTTTCTTCCCTCGGGTGCGGAGGACGAGCACGAACGCCACGGACACCTGACCGTATAAGAATAGCCTCCTCGGCGGGGTCACGACTCCGGGCGTTGTCGCACTCAAGGAGCTCTCGGGCGAAGCCGCTTTCTTTCCTGTCTGCGGATTATGCTGATGGCGGACACTTTCCGGTCTGTGATAGGGAGAGAAAAAAAGTGTTTAGAGGCGCGTTATTTAAGGAAAGGTGATTGGGGAACACTGGCGTTCTTGTTACAGAATATGCTAGTTCAGGAGCGCTTTTGTCCGTAGTCGCTCTAATAAAGGTGTCGCATGGTGCCGGCTGGTGTACGGTGTCATCGGCGAGCACTGGAAAGTTGCTGTGATATTCTTTTGCCTTCCTTTTATTGAATCACGGCGAGACACCCCGGCGTCGCGCTCGAAAGGGCGACTGTAGTGGGAAGTGCGTTGTCTTGAATCATTCGACGCCGGCTAAGGACGCGATGCCAGCCAGTTTCAAGTTACGATCTTCAGTTCAGCTGAAGGCTGTTTATGATAAAGCCCGCGATGTGACAGTTTCATGGTGTGTTTTCTTTCAAAGCGGTTCAGGGTGCGTGCAGCCTTTGTCAATAACACAAACGGCCCGCTGCGTTTGCTTTAGCGCTGCGCGGTGGGTCTGGCTCTGCGCCGTCAGCACTTTTGAAAAAAAAAAGAAAGTGCGGAGCATCCTTATCCTTCTAGAGCTTTGGAGTAGCAGGGGTTACGCGAGAGAGAGAAGAAGCAATTACTTATAAAAAGGAGACCGTCGATAGCTCAGTTGGTAGAGCGGGTGGACTGTAGAGGAGGAGGTGGGCGAAAGCCCCACTGTAGATGGGCCAGTCAGAAGCATGATGGCCTTTTAATGCAGAGGCATTATATGGCTCGTCAACAACAAAACCCGGTGTTGTTGTCCAGACGAAACGGTCAGAAAACTCAAATGACGTCATGAGCACTGCTGCCATAGCAGCCCAATGGCCTTTAGGTCAAAGGGTGAAGCCCTTTAGGTTGAGGGCTTTCATGTCAAAGGCCCGTCAACCTAAAGGTGTCCATCCTACAGGCTGCATTTAGGGTGAAGGCCTTCATGTCAAAGGCCTCCACCCGAAATGCAGCCTATAGGATGGAAACCTCTAGGTTGAGAGCCTTTAGGGTAAACGCCTTCACCCTAAATTCTTTTGACCTAAAGACCTTTATATTAAAGGTTTTCAACCTAAAAGCATATGCCCTAAATGCCTTCGAGACATTACTAATTTCTCAGGATGCGAGACAAATGCTTTCGCAGCCAAGGCACGTTAAGTAGCCAAGCGCCCTGCGTAATTGTATACGCATATATTTTTTAAAGGCTAACATCCGTCGTCATAATAATTGGTTTTTGGGGAAAGGAAATGGCGCAGTATCTGTCTCATATATCGTTGGACACCTGAACCGCGCCGTAAGGGAAGGGATAAAGGAGGGAGTGAAAGAAGAAAGGAAGAAAGAGGTGCCGTAGTGGAGGGCGGAATAATTTCGACCACCTGGGGATCTTTAACGTGCACTGACATCGCACAGCACATGGGCGCCTTACCGTTTTTCCCCCATAAAAACGCAGTTGCCGCGGTCGGGTTCGAACCCGGGAACTCCGGATCAGTAGTCGGAGTTCCCGGGTTCGAACCCGACCGCGGCGGCTGCGTTTTTATGGAGGAAAAACGCTAAGGCGCCCGTGTGCTCGTAGTGGTATTTGCGCGCACTTCGTATACATTTTTGTATCCTTGTGCAATGCTCTATTTTCGCGAAGACTGAGCAGGCTTTTACGCATTGTGTGTGTGTGTGTGTGTGTGTGTGTGTGTGTGTGTGTGTGTGTGTGTGTGTGTGTGTGTG
This sequence comes from Amblyomma americanum, assembly GCF_052857255.1. NCBI lineage: Eukaryota > Metazoa > Arthropoda > Arachnida > Ixodida > Ixodidae > Amblyomma > Amblyomma americanum. The sequence goes on along the minus strand of NC_135499.1, from coordinate 163,932,194 downwards.
TGTGTGTGTGTGTGTGTGTGTGTGTGTGTGTGTGTGTGTGTGTGTGTGTGTGTGCGTGTGTGTGTGTGTGTGTGTGTGTGTGTGTGTGTGTGTGTGTGTGTGGAGAGAGAGAGAGCTATCTTAGTGCTTATTTAGTCTCGACACACGTCAGGTAGTCTCGACGCCCATGTCTCGGCGGTATACGTGAGACGCTTACTGACACCATACGCCACTGTAGGGGTGACTGTTCACCTCTTCGCGCCGCGTAAAGAGAGCAGGAGGAATCTGCGTCGATCGTATATACTTGCGCACTATATGCGTTATCGCGCCTTAGATCCCCGCTGCCGCGTCCCTATACCGCCCTGGTATCCTTGGTCGTGGCATCAACTGTCCCATTTGTCAACACTATCTGGGCATTGGGCGGAGCACTACTTGCACGAATTGAGATGTGCCGGGATGAGGAAAGACTTCGATAGCGATCAATTTTCGGGCCGTTCCACGCTGGGGCTGCGTTTTAATTTAGCCTTGCGATAAGCCCGAGTTTCTCCTCTGGCGACCTTAATTTTCGCGTTGCGTTTCGGCTACACACGCATGCTTCTGAGACCACTTTGGTGCGACGCCCTGTTCCGCACTCGGAGTGATTGATGGTGGTAGATTATAAATTCTGACTGATGGCCCGTACACTGGAGATTGCAGGCGCATGTAATGGATGGGTAGTAAAATGACAGCGTGTTCTAAAGAAGATTGCCGCTGGCAAGTGTGCTCCCGACTATGTGGCATATCCCTGTTAAGGAAGACTGGATTTTTTTTTAATAGATCTTGTGCATGTTTTATGAAATAGCAAATGCCAGAGCTGACGCTGACAAAGAAGTTACCTTCATGGATCGCAAGTCGTGTTACTCTGTAATAACGGACTGAACATTAAACATTGAAGTTCCGTAGTTAAGGAAACAGTGATCCCTTGGCACTTTGGTCGCCTGGTGTACAAATTGCGCTCGAAATGCGCAGTTTTTACTTGTATTTTAATTAAAGAAAATAATCGGTGGTTTCATTAGGAGGTTTTATATGCTTTCATTAGGAGGAAAGCCGGATGTAATCAAAGACGTGACCAGTCCTCGTCGAAGTGTATGCATTTTTTAACCACCCCTTACGCTAAGCCTTGTTAGGAGTGGGGCTCCAACCCCATAGCAGGCCACCAGTGTTGGGGGATTACGCTTCGATCCCACCGCTGCCACCAGTTGTTAGATGCGGGCCCCTGGTTCGCCTGTGCCGTCTCTCGCCAAGGTCGGTGTCTCCGGGTTCCGGATCGGGAGACTGCTGTAGTGGGGTTGACGAAGAGATGAAAGGGTCTTCGAGGTGAAGAAGAGACTGAAGGGTTTATTTACATTTATACAAAGATTGAAAGAGTGAATCGGGAGCTGGCGAACACACGCCAGATCGCTGCTTAAATAGGGTCCGCTGTCCCCAGGTCCCTAGTTGGGGAATCTAGTTCATTAAAAATGCGTCGAATCACTGTGATGTAGATCACGTGTCCAGTCTTCCGGGTCCGCCCCCATCCACACACTCTTGCCACTTCTGGCAGATTAGTGTCCGCGCTGTCCAGGCTTCAGTGATGAATAGCCCGAAGGGGGGTCCCATTGAGAGCGTTGAAGGTCAGTCACCTGCACTTCACAGCGGTAGTGTGGGGGCGAATGGATCCCACCGCAGTTCGCAGAAGCTGTCACGTAGAGCGTGGGAAAGCACAGTCCAAGTCGAAGTTGTTTTCGAAGCACGAAGATTCCAGAGACGTTGGCTTAGCCAAACCCGGCCGCATTTGTCACGGCTGATTTGCAGTTCCGCCGCTCGCCGGCTCCCCCGCCGTCCCCTCCGGGAGAAAAATGTCCCGGGTTGGTCCGGCGTTGAGAACAAAAGACAGGTTCACTAAAGCCTTTCTCAGACAGCGGGGAGCCGTTTCACCCCTTAAACAGCAGGGGGGGGGGGGGGGGGGGGGATGACCCTTGTAGACGCCACCACCTGCACTCGTAGCGCTGCAACCACATCGACGGCCCTTTGAAGCCTCGGTAGATTGATGAGTCCCAGTGGCTTTAATATTCTTGGCATGTTGGCGTCTCCAAACGTAACAGCCTGCATGCAATGGTTTAAAACGAGTGTAGTTACACCGGCTGTCACTCCTCCTTCGGTGACACCCTCAGAGTTATGCGCGCGTTTTCTCTTACGCACTCGCTTTCAAGGCATGAAAATCCTTTGACTCGAAAGAGAGCCGTTATGGCGGAGGCGAGACAGTTTAACTTTTCATCTCCTTCGCTCGTGGATATGCAAATGCATCCGACGGCCGACCTTCCTTTCTCGCCGCGTCTTCGCGCCGGCGTCTCCCCTGTGGTTTCGATCTCGCTTTTTTTCTTCTTTTTTGTTTCGCTCGATTTACTCTCGACGCCCCCATTTGTGTCGTGAGCGCCCCCCCCCCCCCCTTCTCCCCTCTTCCATCGAGAGACCCTGAGCCTGAATTGAAAAATAAATGTGTGGGTGTAGCGTTGAGGGCGAGGATTTTCGTTTCAGGGTGCGTTTTCCATTTTGACTTGCTTTTGTGGAGGCGGCTGCGCTCCAAGTTGGGTAGTAATTTTCTCCGAATGGTTTCCCTCCCTTTTCTTCTTCCGTGCCGCATGAGGTCCCAGATTCATGTCCTAATGCCTTGTCTTGCTATATTACGCATTACGAGTGTCGCTTACTGAGAGCGTGGGAGGGCCGGCGGAGCACGGTACAGTTTTTGGCACGGAGCGCTTATTAAGGCTGTTTTACGGTGAAGATCAGTATTATATTACAGAGACAAAAATAAAAAATAAACGCCGTTGACAAGTGAAAAGGGCGCTTGTTGGGGCTTATTGCTGAGAAGGGTGCAGGAATGCGTGTGTCGTTTTTGCGCTTGGCACTTTGCTGCGCCATCTAATGTAGGAAATCGGGACGCGACAGAAATCGGTGCTGCTTTAACAGCGGAATATCGCTTCATTAGGCTCTAATGTCTGGCATATGAAGAAGTAAGATAATGTAAATGCTATTGGTATGGTGGCTCGGTCTGTGGGAGGACAGAGATTCACTGTAGTTAAAAGAAATTTGCATTGGCTATCTCTGACTAGAACGGCTATTTCTGACGGCTTTTTTTTCTTTTTTTTCTTCAGGGAGCGGTGGAGGATTTTTGGTCACTCAATTGACTTTTTTTTCTTGTTCACATTGGTTGGTCCTGGCATGCCGCCTTGTACGCGTCTAAAAAGCTCTTTGGGAAGCCTTATGCAAATATGCGTGCCCAATAATTGAGGGTTCTTGCGTCGCTTTTCATATCTCTCTTGCTTCCGCGAGTGAAATCGTTAAAAATATTTGCCTTACAAGCCGGACATTCGTGCCGTATGGAGCTTTAGAGCCGGGGCCACTGCTTAATTCCTTGCAGGGTCCTTTGCAAGTCCCCATCGTGCTTGTCTAGAACGGGGGTGGCGATGATTTAAGTGAACAGGCGGCATTAGCGTTACAGATGCCTGCTGGCAATTGCTCCTCCTGACTCCACTGGTTTGAGTGATTGCATCTCTACCACTGTTCCGTAAGGCCAGTGTCCTCTAAAAAACTTTGAGGGATCGTGGCACTGATCGCCTCTCAGTTCGGGAGTACATACGGTATGGCTTATCATCGGGCTTCGGACGTTCGAGTTGAAAACAGCATTGACAAACAAAGAAATAAAGGCCACAGTTGCATCTCTTGTTGTTCTTTGTTGCAGAACACGCGACCAGTGCGTTATGCAAACGGCGATGCCTGTGTGCAGGAACAATACAGGCCACGCACGTATGGGAACCGTGCCCCAAATTGCGGTGGGCCCGTTCAGCATAAGCCGCGAAGCACCGCTAGTGATGTTTAGCGAGAAATGAAGATAATTTAGTGCTGCAGCTCTCACGCGTGCTGACGAGTGAGGGCTCAACAATTAGCTGCGGTTTAACTACTGCTGAACCTGGTTAGAGAGCGAGAGCTGTGGTGTATCGGGCAAGTAGACGCGGCTTGGCGTCTGTAACGTTCAGTGCGTTCCGCACAGTAGATAGGCAGCGCTCCCACCCTGCCACCCTCGCAGGTGACAGTTAAATTAATGGTTCATCGCTAGAGGTAGGTCACCCCGTGAACGCTGCAGCCTATTCTACCGTCCTCTACCGGCGATTCGAAAGGTCAAAAGTCAAGTGGTGCGACACCGTGGTGGACCACATATGGTAAAGCCTATAGCCACATCTGACCTCTGGCTCACTTGAAGGTCAACCGGCAACGCACGGCGAAATCGGCTTTACCTAGCGTAGTGATGCTTTCGCTTCAAAAGCCACCTTTTCGATGTCGCCTCTTGTTTTTGCCCCCGACAACCGTTCTCCCACAGTGCGCGCTTCTCGACAGGTTGCAGTCAACCGTACACGCGCCGACGTGACTGGAGCTTTATCTAGCTTGACTGCCTGTATTTTCTGCATTCTTAATTCTCTTCTGAAAAATTTCAACTTCAAATGCCTATGCCGAGCCTGATTTCCCTAATTGGCTCTAGAAGTGTAGCAGCTGCCGGCCCCCTTTCCTCATTGATTTATTTTAGTCGACGTTCTCCAACACAATAAGAGCCGAAGTTCGACCCTGTATAGCGTGGCTTATCATCGGGCTTCGAGTTGAAAACAGCGTTGACTTAAAGAAAGGAATAAAGGTCACATTTGCATACGCTCCGCGTGCCTCGCGATAGCAGACTTACTTGGCGCGTGTAGCGAACAAAAACACGCTAGCAGAGAGAGAGAGAGACGTTCATCATCGTCTCGAAGCTTCAAGCCGGGGCCTTTTCTTCTCTGGGCTTTTCGCGCAGCCTCTGTAGAGCTGCTGCGCACTGCGTGCATGGCACTCCGCCTTAAGAATGGCTGTGCGCGCGTCAGCAAGGGGCGTTCTCTTCGCGATGAGGGCGCCGCCACGCGTCTGGTGGCGCTTTTCCTTCTGTTCTCGGAGTGATTGTCCTCGTACGTATAATACGGTCGTGATTGAGCAATGCGTTAGTTCTGCGCGGCGCGGCATCGTCTCTCTCTTTTGTATTGGTTCCAGCGCTGCGAACCACTTCGGATCCCGGGAAATTGATTGCACGCGGCTATATACTCTGCTTATAGCCACCGTGCTAGATGCAGTGCTCAGAAAGGGAGAAAAAATAAAGTTAAACAGAATAGGAAGGGGGCCATGAATTCGGTGTTCGAGTGGCGCTGTGGCAGGCCCTTTCGCGCACTTCAACTCGCGAATTGTGTATGCCTTGTTGGCGATGCGGGGTGCGCTCGTGTGGAAGCCATTATTTCCTCCGGGGAGATACGCGATGGGGGGAAAAATAAAAAAAAGAATTGTTAGTAAATATTTGCTACTGTGGCATCGCCGAGGGCGTGTTTCGTTGTTGTTTTATTTGTCACCGCGTTTCTGCAAATGTGCGTATGTGTGTGTGTGTGCGTTCGATGTGGCATTAACGGGGCGCTTCTGGTTTTGCCACCTTACGGTTTTTACTCTGCTTGGCTTTCGGCTTCAGTAGCAGCAGCAGCAGCCCCGGTGAGATTAAAGCGTGCGAAGTGTGTCGATTCTTCGTTTGCTTTTGCGCGTGTTTCTTTTTCACGAATGTGTCTGCGTCTCTCTTCTCCGCTGCGCATAGACATATAAAGCCTTTATGCCTGACCCGAGGGTATTGACGTTAGACTCGATGGAGGAACACTGCGCTTGCGTCTTTGCTTTTCAATATTTTTTTTTCTTGCTGGAGCTAAAAGAAAAAAAAGAGTCGGAAGTGTGAGCCTACGGCGTGGAGCGAAAACTGCCGCGTGCGGAATTTTTCTATTCTGGGGAACAGCCGCTCGAGAAAATTGGTTGGAACGCTTGGCCGCTGTTGGATGTTATGAGGTCGCGCGTTCAAATCCCGTCCGATGAAGTGTTGCGTCTCTCGTCGAGGAGGAAGTGCAAATAGCATTTTGCCGGCTACTGCTTTTACTGTAAGTCAATAGACTGAGGCAGGCGCTCCGTGGTGTAATCTGGAGCCCATCTTTTTTGCCGCCTCCCCCATCTTAAGGGCGGCTCCTACTTGAGGTGGTGTCGCAGCAAGCGACGATCATTTTTTATTGGTGTGCGTGGCTGCTTTTCCAGGCTATGAGCCGTGCATAGCGCGGTACTTTATTTGGAGAAAAATGCGGCTGCTGGAGGTTTGGTCGGCTTGACTTGCTAACTTCGGAGTGAAGACGAATACTAGGGACCAGGAGGAAAGAGGAAGCACTTTTTTTTCTTTTTATTGGACACAGTACTTGTGCGAGTAGTCCGTACCCGGTTGACCTTGTCCTCCGAGCGACTTGCTCCTCCACGCCGTTTTCAATGTCTTGCGCCCCTGCAGCGAATATGCTATGGGAAAGTTATTCGTTTGTCCGGCGTGAAGTTTTGGCAGTCAACCCACTTAGGTAAGTTAACGGGGGGAGGGAGGGGGGGGGGACGCTGCTCTTGTTTATCTTATTTTCTGGCTGTTAAGCAATTAAGTGATCTGCTTGCATGCTTCGTACGTCGGACTCGCGAAATTGTGTTACTGGCTTACGCGACATCAGAACCAAGTGTTCACGGTCAGCGACGGGCGAAATCGAGAGCGCCGACACACAAGACAGCAGGCCGAAATATAAATACGAATGAAGCCAACGGTGACTGAAACCAAGGAGAGCATAGAGGAATGCTACCTCTCTTTTTTTTTGTGTATGGCGGTGTTGACTGGAGGCAGAGTCAAGTGCGTAATCGTTATGAGGCGAGAGGACGAATGTATATTGACGTATTACTACTTTTTCCATCCTGTTGTTGAGGTGGCTCGTTTTTCGTATTTTTCCAGACACGCAGCGCGTTGACGTCAGCGAAGTGCGTGAAACGAGAATATTTTAGCCTTATATCGCAACAGGCAGTAGATCTACAGCTACGGCCAAAATAATACGAAGCACGCTTCGGTGTTTGAAATTTTCTCACGCGTTCCGTAGAAAAAAAAAAACAGTTGTTAATTTTTACGAAAGCGCACTACCGGCACTTACAGCGTTTATGTTTTTAATGTGTCTCCTATTTTGCTGGGCAAGGCGTGAGAGGAGTTTGATCGCCGAAACGTGCTCCGTGTTATTATGGCTGTGACTGTACGTCGTGTAGTGTCCGGATCGACCCTGTCGGGAGAAATGTATAGAAAATAAAGCATAAGCTGTGTCCTTAAGTCTGTCTCCCAGCAAGATATATGGCATGTGTGGGCAGTTCAGCCACTAAGTGCAACCCTTCATCTCGTCCTACACGGACTCAGTGTTCCTATAACCCCTGCTAGGACGTCTATAGTCCGGTACAACTCAAGAAAAAAGCGTCTTTTCTCCGGCAATGGACGCTCTTCCAGCCAGTGGCGTCGGCAGTTTCTTATGAATTTGCTAGACGAAAGGGGATAGTCCCCTTCCTGCATTGTCACGGTACTCAGGCTAGCAGGGTCAAGAAAATCGGCCAATGCCATTGACTGGAAGGGGGCCTTTGACGGGGAAAAGCCGCTCTTTTCTTCACTTGTACCCGACTGTAGCAAGTTGAGTGATAAACGCCTTTCAGACGGAATAGATTTGATCAGACTCAGTAACGTTCCGGTGGCAGAACCCTGGCCCGCTGTTCCCTGCAAACTTTATTAGGAACCTTCGCCTATCCTCAGATAAGAGCAGTAGTTCGATCCGCGAAATGTTTCAAGCATTTATCTGAACAACGCCAGGTGTGTTTTGTTTTCTAACTTTACTTCTCGGTTTCTTAGTGTGCCTCGGAGTTCCAGGGTTAAGTCATGATAAGAGCGTTAGGATTGTTTTTTCGCCGGCGCGAAAGCTGCGTTTCCCGAGAACAGGAGTGTGTCCTCAGCTTTGCTGCTATTGTAGCTGCCCTTCGATGAACCAGTATGATAGAAGTGGGGGGGGGGGGGGGGGGGGGGGATTTCTTTTTGGCGCGTTCTGTTTTCTTCTTGCGCAGGGAACGAAAAATTTCAAGCACTCTGTTTCGTTCTTGCTTTTATCTAATCAGAACTACTCACTCTACTCGTGGAGACGGCTCGGAACAGGAGGCGAAGTTTAGGTGCGCCTCAGGAATTTAGAGAAAAGAAAAAGCGTTTGGGTTTTAACGTAGTTAAACTGAGTATACGTGCGAAAGAATATGTTTAGCCTAATCGGCTCACGGTTTTCCTTTGCTTGGTCGTCGGCACATCTGGCGGCGATATTAGACTCAGGTAAAGCTCTGATCGAGGTTAAGCTGATCTGATCTGTTCGCTCCGCAGAAGGAAGTTGAAGAAGACGACGATGTACAGTACTCACGGATTGAAATAGGACATTCGGAGCGCGTGGCCGTCGTTTCATGGAGCGCCGCCCGTAGGCGCTCATGGAACCAAGGTGGTGCATTGTGGTATGGCGCGAGAGGGAGAACATCTACAAAGCAGAATTGTTCCTTCCAGTAGCCAATGAGCCGGCCTGTGGTTTACCACATGCCTGCGTGGCACTGCAAGGCTAGCGCTCCGAATGTCCTATTTCAATCCGTGAGTACTGTACAATACACAGCGCGAGGGTTTGTTGCATTACAAAGTTGGGACTCACTTTGTCGGTCCCGCTTCTCCTTTCCTTCGGTGCGAGCGCCAGAGGTTTTGCATTGCATCAAGCATGCGAATACCTCTACATAACAGCTACTGGCAGATTCCCTTCTTGATCGTATCCAAAATTTCTGCATTTAAAAAGCTTTTAGTAATTTTCATGTATTCCATTCTCTGATCTTTTCTCCCGTTATTTTGTGTTTTTTTATCGCTCTTTAATTATTCTCTTATATATCACCCAAGGCACAACCATTCGCTTGGCACCAGTTTACCCTCTTCTTTGGGCTCTCCTCACTGAACCCTGGACTATCCCCCGTCGTGGGTATGTGTCATGTCACTAAGGCAACAACAACAACAACAACAACTATACTTCGTCTCACAAGATGTTTGCAGCACTACGGAAGGTAGAGCTCTCTCGTCCAATCAGGGCTGCAGAAACGCAGAAAATAGTCCCTCGAATATTTGAGGAGTGTATGACTATTAATCAAAACAATAAGCATTGCAACTAAAAATATGATTTGGACAGGTATATTTAAATGGTAGGGAGTGTTTCAATCACTGGTGAAATTACCAGACAAAGCCCGTACGGACACAGCTCTGCGGAGGCCTGCTGCGAGGTAGTGATGCGTCGCCACTTTCCAACATGGCGTCGGACGAGTCTGTTGTGTCTCCTGTGTGCTCTACACCGACAGTGCGCTGTTTCCCCAAGCAGGCGAAGCAGGTGGCTTTAAATGTTCTTGAAGCGCTTCGCGTCGAGTGCGGGGGCAGTTGGAGTACAAATGCGCTCATCAAGAGGACGGCAAAACTCACGCAGGTGAGCGAGCGAACGCTTTACAAGTGGACAACGGAGGCGTTGAACGCGGGCCGAGTGTTGTCACCGAAGAAGCGTGCTGGCGGAAGAGGCCGCGAGCGGACGAAGAAGCTGGACGATTTTGACCTGAGCGTGTTGCGAAGGGTGGTACACACCTTTTTCCAGAGAGGGGAAATTCCAACTATCGCGAAGGTGGTTGCGCATTTCGAAGAGGACGAAACGCTACCGACCGTGTCCGCAGCGACAATGCAGAGGATGTTGAAGAAACTTGGCTTCCGATATAAGAAGCGCTCTCGGAATGCGATGTTAATCGAAGCGACGCACATTGTGCAGTGTCGCCGCCGGTACCTGCGCCAGATAGCGGAGCTGCGACGCCAGGGTAGGCCTATTTTCTTCACCGACGAAACGTGGGTTAACGCCGGCCACACGCGAAGTCGAGTGTGGACTGACTGCACCATCCAATCTGCACACCAAGCGCATCGATCCGGACTGTCGACTGGTCTACAAAACCCCAGTGGCAAAGGTGGCAGGCTTATTGTGACGCATTGCGGTAGTGAGCAAGGTTTTGTCGAAGGCGCAGCGGAAGTTTTCCGAGCGAAGAAAAACTCGGGCGATTACCACGAGGAAATGAACGGGGAACACTACGAAAACTGGTTCTCCAGGAGACTTCTCCCACTACTACCACCCGGCAGCGTTATAGTGATGGACAACGCGCCATATCATTCTGTGAAGCAGGATAAAGTGCCGCGGATGAGTAGCCTCAAAAAGGACATACAGGCTTGGCTGTCCGGAAAAGGTGTCGCGTGGAGCAGCGGCATGGTGAAGGCCGAGCTCATGCAGCTTGTCAGCAATGTGAACACAGGTGGGGAGCAATACCGTGTCGACTGCTTTGCTAAAGCTGCTGGCCATCTCGTTGTGCGCCTGCCACCGTACCACTGCCAACTGAACCCGATAGAGCTTGTCTGGAGCGACGTCAAGGGTTTCGTGGCCAGCCAAAACAAGACGTTTAAGCTCCAAGACGTCGAGCCTCTGGTTTGGCAAGGCATCACGCAAGTGACTGTTGAGAAATGGAAGAATTACGTGCAGCATATTATCAGTGAGGAATATGTGATGAGAAAACTGGACCACATCATCGACGATGTTGTTGACCAGGGACCGGCCATTGTTGTCAACCTGGAGGACGACACAACCAGCAGTGCTGAATTCAGTTGTTATGAGGACGATGAGATGATCGAACCCGTTTAACGTGCGTTGCCTCTCGCGCAGCACATGGGCTTGTTTTGCATTTCGCCACCATCGACACTCGGCTGCCTCGGCACGCTCACTCTAAGAAAAAAACCGGCTCAAGGGGGGAGTAACGTCAACTTTAGTCCTCAAAAGGGCCCGTTAGTCTGCGAAAGGACCAACTGCGGCGAGCTGCGTGCCGTGTGCAAATTCGGAGGACCATTTGTTTAGTCCTGGCCCGAAAAGGACTAACGGGAGGACAAACTGCTCGCTTACTCCGCCGACCGATGCGCGCAAGCATGCATCCATGGATGCACTGGACCGCGAAGCGAAGCTGTCGCGCGCTATGGGAATTTCAGGCGCATGAAGAAATGTGGCGAAAACGCCATTCTTCATGTAGGTGGGCTGGTGGTCCATGCCCCACGTGCCGCGCTTGTTTGGAGGGCGAAGCGTCCATGAGCGGCATGGGCCCAGCGACAGCTCGGTGATCGCTATTTGGTGTAGTCAAGTTCATGCAAGCAACGGATAGCCGTTACGCCGAAATGCGCGTGTACACACACACACACACACACACACACACACACACACACACACACACACACACACACACACACACACACACACACACACACACACACACACACACACACACACACACACACACACACACACACACACACACACACACACACACACACACACACACACACACACACACACACACACACACACACACACACACACACACACACACACACACACACACACACACACACACACACACACACACACACACACACACACACACACACACACACACACACACACACACACACACACACACACACACACACACACACACACACACACACACACACACACACACACACACACACACACACACACACACACACACACACACACACACACACACACACACACACACACACACACACACACACACACACACACACACACACACACACACACACACACACACACACACACACACACACACACACACACACACACACACACACACACACACACACACACACACACACACACACACACACACACACACACACACACACACACACACACACACACACACACACACACACACACACACACACACACACACACACACACACACACACACACACACACACACACACACACACACACACACACACACACACACACACACACACACACACACACACACACACACACACACACACACACACACACACACACACACACACACACACACACACACACACACACACACACACACACACACACACACACACACACACACACACACACACACACACACACACACACACACACACACACACACACACACACACACACACACACACACACACACACACACACACACACACACACACACACACACACACACACACACACACACACACACACACACACACACACACACACACACACACACACACACACACACACACACACACACACACACACACACACACACACACACACACACACACACACACACAGAGGAAAATTCGCTTCCACATATTGCTCACGCCTGTACTTGTTCTTTAAGTCACTAAAGAGGTCAGACATAAATGAGCAACTTAGCAATTGTTGTAGTGCTGTTGTGTTTGTTTTTGCTGCATGTTCAACCTCCCTGCCATAGGCCTTCAGCACCAGCTCAAACACCAGCTGCAATTCAGAAAAACACCTTCTCAGCCGCTGTGTGTGGCAAGCTGTGCTCTTCAGTGAAAAAGAAAAATAAGTTGCACAGGGTCGATTTTGCCTGGTCCAAAAAGCTGCTAAATCTGTCATGTTGGACTGTTGTCTTCTGAGCTGAAGAAACATTCGCCGAAGGTCGTTCTTTCTGGCGGTGACCGCTACCATAGTCCGCTTTGTCAGCCCAGTCCATTTCATGTGGGACAGGCTCGTCGTCGTCCAGTTCTGAATTTTCTGTTTGCTTTCTCGGTGCATCCGTGTTTCAAAATGCTGCCGTTTTCTTCAAGCACATCTCGGTGGCGGCGATATAGATGCGATCTGTAGGATGAAAAATTCGAGTACGAGTTCGCGCAGCCTCCTATGCCGCAGAAAACATTTAAGTTTGGCTCTGCACTGTGAACTAATCCAATGTGCGTGACAACTTTCGTCAGCTGGAACGAAAAGAATGGGCACCTCGGGCAGTACTTCGCGTCCATCGTTGTAGTCGCAAGCCAAAAGACCGCAAAGAGACCCCGCAAACGCGGTGTGCCAATTGCCAGAAAGCCGCAGTTCCTGCATATACATCGGAATCACATCGCTTTAAGCGCAGTTGCCACCAACGGCCAGGGACACGAATAGACACGAACAGCCTCCTAGCGATAAAGCCGCTTGGCTGGCTTGGCTATAGCTTGGCATGTTTGTTGTTGTTTTGCCCTTTCATCATAATAATCAAATTCACTAGGTGCTAGAGCACCTAAGTCGCATTTAGTATAACTAAGTATTTTTGGTGTAATTTTATTTTGCAATAACCTTAGCAATTGGAGTGTCACGTTGTGCAAACTAAGCTGGCCAAGCCAAGCCAAGTCACCACAGTGCTCAGCCAAATTGAAAAAGGCGCATACTGGTACACGTGCTCGAGAAACTACTTCACGTCTCACTCAGCAACGTTCATTGCTGCGCAATTTCGCAGTAGTACATATACGTACGTCACCATGACGAGCAAGTGCCTGGTAACGTTCCGGGAAAGGAATTTTGTTTTGCCCTTTGATGGGACGCTTACACGGCGCGGGCTGGTTGAGCGCGTGAGAGACCATGAGCTGTTCCGCGGCATCGACGTTGCCACCCTCATCTTCACGGTGAGTAATTGTGTAAACTTATCTACGTGGTAGCTCCGTGACAAGTCAGTTGCCGTTCTCGGGTTCTTTTGAGGACTGGTGCTTATAGGCAGGTGCTTATTACATCCACGCGTGTAAATGTGTGTACCTTACTTATGCCTCGCGCTTTTGTCCACAGTGAATTACATAGTGCGTTGACAGTTTGCGTGTAATGTAAAGTTTAAAGCAATATCTCGGCATGCATGTGCTTCCCTATGCGTCATGCTCTAAAAATCTCCCTTTCCGTAAGGATCTCGTGTCACAACAAAGGTCGGCGAATATTAAAAATGCACACCTCAGCGCGCCGCTTAACACTAAGGCAGGTGTATAGAGCATTTTTCACATATTAATGCTTTATTTCAGTCGCGAGGTACAGGCCTGTCTAGAGCGCTGGAGCGGTGTAGTGCGGAGCAAACAAAGTGAAATCTTCACTCAACCGCTGTCAATGCTGCTTCGCACCAGCGCAAGCATTATCTCTACGACCAAATACCTGCGTGAAAATTCCACTTATTTAGTGCGATATGCAGGCATTCCTGTGCTCTAGGCAGACGTGCTGACGACTGCACACGAAATACCCGAGGTAGAGGGAAGTGTTGCTGGTGTTGCAGTATTTTATGGTCATTGCTCTTCTAAATTGACAGGTCCTGAATTCAGTGCGTAGCCCGTTGATTTAGGTCTCGTAATGCGATGCAGCAAGCATGCCAACATGCTCCGGAAAATAATGTGACACACTCATTTTGAATAGTTTAACTTTACATGGTTAGCTATTTTAGTATCATTCTCGTGTTTCCACAGATGTTCGAAGAAGATTTTAATGTTTTTGTTGACATACCTGAAGACTTCGAAATTCGGGACAGGGAAAAAATCAGTCTCCGAGGATTGCCAGGTTCGGTGAGTACATTTTCTTACCAGTATTAACTATTATTTTGTATATTTCAAATAATGCTGGAGGAGCATCATGCAGCAAGGAGGAGTGTCCAATTTATGTCTTCCACTGCAATCAATGGCAATCATAGTAGAAATGTATGGAAATGTTGGCCACAGTCTGTGCTCACTGTGTAGTATGCTCTTCTCTTGTTCTTTTCTTATTTTAACCTGGCACTTTAGGATTGCGGATGTTCTCGACGAGCCCCAGCAAGCGGAGCAATCCCGTGTCACTGCCACGTACAGCCTCACATACAGCCTGCCAGCTGTACCAAACGATATCCAATTCAGTATAGAGCCCACCAAAGTGGACAGTACTTCAAAGCACGCAGCAGAGTTGTCCAATGGCTCTATCATGACCTCTGCTTATACACCATGTAAGTTATTTGCAAGAATTTTTGACCATGTAGGGCAATGTGGAGATAACTTGGGCTACAAACTTGCGTGGCCATAAGCCATTTTAACGAGAAAGCATGAAGGAGCTCGTGGCGCAGAAAATCCTGTGTCGGCATTAGTGGACATGAGCAAGAAATTTTAATTTGTTGAAAAGGTGGCTATGTCACACATAGAGCGACGGACTTGAAAAGTGGATGAAATTAGAAAACTGGTGATTGTAAGGTTGCAATGTGCCTGGAACATCATTAGGACATCTAGACATATAAAGTGATCCATCGTATAAAGTCCAGCGCTTACAAACACTGACAGAGGACGAGACGAAACGAACTGAAGGCTTTTCAGTTTGTTTCGTCTCGTCCTTTGTCTGTGTTTGTAAGCGCTGGTTTTTATTTGATGGATCACCGCCAAATCGCCCAATCCTCAGTTCTGCATATGAAATGGATGAGTTGCCCCGAAAGGAAAATTGCGGTTAGTTGAGAATCGAATCCGTGACCCTTGGGTTGCGAGTCAGGCATGCTATTGGTATGTCATGTAGGAATGTTCAAAGGACTTGGTTAAAGAGGGCTGTAAATATGTGTGGTTTAGTCTTTCACATATTGATTGTGAGAGAGCAAGCAATGTCCTTGCTTATGTGAGCAAGGGGAACTGCTGTCACGTCGTAAACTTAAAGGCAGAGCTTATGTGTCCTCCCACGTCTTGCACCTAAGACACTGACTGCATCTGAAACTAAAATGTCTATGTGAGCCTACAAAAGAACATCCTCACTGTGTACTGCCTTATACGTTTGTCTTAACTGTGCTAGGTACCCTGGAAAGCTGTACAATGAGGCTGCGTAAGCTCTGGTGTCCAGGTACCCAAACTTGGCTGACGCATCTGGCACCGGCTATGTAAGTAGGCAGCTGAAGCCCTTCAAACTAATCTTGTAGGGACAGCAGACTTTCTTAAATTAACAGGGCGGCCTAGGTGTTCTGAGTATAATAATAATGTCTTCTCTGTTTATCAGTGGTAGCCGTACCATTTTCAATGACTCTGTTTTGGGCGCCACTGATAGAGTCATTCACACCACAGTGCATGCTGCTGGCATGGCTGGCTGATTCTCTTTCATAAAATACTATCTCACAAAAAAATGGGATAAAAAATTGTTCAGAAATTTCCTGTGGTACGTCGCTAGTGAGGAGGTCCTCTTTCCCTCTTGCTGCAGTAGCGGGGCAGTCATGAGTAATACTTGTTGGGGGGCTAGTTGGTGCATGTTTCCAGAAGATGGTTGTAGCGCCGAAAAAGACAGCAAATTTGGCACACAATTTGAAGCATGTGGCAACAAAATATAAGATTCCTGTGGTTTTTTCTACCCCAAAGAAACTGGCTGGCTTGTGCATTAAAACTGATCCCAACAAGGTAAACAAGACTGATTGTAAAAAGAAGCATGCAGCTCCGCTTGTTAAATGTGCCGTGGGAGTCGTATATCAGATTCCTCTCACATGCGGAAAGCACATTGGACAAACCGGCCGCTGTAATAACGACCAATTAGTGGAACATAATCGGGATTTACAAAATGCACTGGTTCTCATCTGCCACATCATTATAAAGCCTGCAGAGAAGAAAGGAAGATTAAGTGTGTGGCAAGGCTGAAAGAAGCAAAGGTTTTAAACAAGTAAGGACCAGACAGCCCGTGAACTGTTGGCGGCCTTCTATATTAAAAGAAACTGTAGCGATTGTGTTAGTGCCCCATCTATCTCCATTTGTAAGAATGAAACTGCTTTTTTAGATACACGGACGTGAGATATGTGTGTGCCTAACCTATCTTTTATCCGGTTTTTTGTAAAACCCTCGCGCGCATGTGTGGTTCTTGCTACCCATCTTGATTTGTCCTTATATTCATTCGCATTCGCGGTGAATAAATAGTTGGAAGTTGTGCCTGTCCCGTCTTGCTTGCTATGTGTTGTCTTTTTCGGTGCTACAGCCGTCTTCTGGAGGTAGTCATGAAGACTGTCGAATAGGACGGTGTAATAAAGGGTTGTACGAGAGAGCTTGATAATCCTGGCCCAGCTTGTCTGGTTGGCATTTGAATTGAAGGGTCATTGGTTGGCCTAGTTATTAGAGAACTCCAAGTGATCAAAATTAATCCAGAAACTCCACTGTGGTGCCCATCGTAGCTGATGTGTCGTTTCAGGACATTAAAACAACAAAAAAGTTCGCCTCACAGTGAAAATATAATTGGAAAACAAAGCTTGAATTACTGGAAAGGAACTCTATGCTGCAAATTTGGTAATGTGCGCGCTACCATAAAAAAGTAATGTCGGCGAGAGATCAGTGTGGGTCCTTTAGTGTTTTTATGCTATCAAAAATGTGCTGCAATAAAATATGGAGCAATATCTATAGCTTCTCATGAGGTATTTTTATGTCCATGGGTGTTTACTGGTAGCTTGTGATCAACACCATCACTGTTAGCATGTATTTAATTGTACTGTGATTGCTTTTGTCAGTGCAAGTAGTAATGCTTGCATTGTGTGGGATGTTTTAAACACAGGACTCTTGGCGAGAAGCTCTCCGTTTCAAGGCAAAATATGAGCGGAGAAAAATCCGTATCCAGCAGAATGATGGGGCAGATTCTCCACCGTCAGAAAAACCAACGAAAGATGGGAAAGTGGCCACGGTTGGCGGAAATGCCCTGCAGCGTGTTTTGAGGCCGTCTGTGGCATGCATTTGGATTTCATATAGTCCTTGTGCTGAAGACAGCCTGGTGTGCAGTGTGAAGTAGGCTCCTTTTGCTTGCAGGCAACTGCACCAGACGGGGAGGATGAGGAGAGTATTGCTGGCCACATCGAAGGAATGAAGTCCGCGGTACAAAAAGCTCGGACAGACATGGCTTACATAATAGACTGTATGCGCCGTACATTTCCTACCCGAAGGAAGTGGATTGGATCCGAGGATCCATCAGTGGAAGTGGCAATACAGAAATTTCCAGCATTGGCCATGAGCTCAATCGTAAGTTCAGTAACTAGACCATCAGTTAGCGAAGCAAGGAAAAGGAAATTTTCTTTTTCTTTTTCTCTTTTGTCTTTCTTTCTTTTAATCCTTTCCTTTTTTGATTTCAGTTGCGGTGCCTGCACTTTGCATTCCATCTTAGTGGAGGCGAAATACAAAAGTGTGGATATGCTGTGTGACGTCAGTGCATGTTTAAGGACCTCAGATGGTCTACACTGTCTGGAGCCTTTCACTACGGCGTCCCATATGGCCTGAATCGTCTCGGGACGTTAAACCCGCTAAAGCAATTAGGCGGAAGTGGTCTATATGTGCAGAAAATTCAGCTCAAATTTATTTCTCTTTGCCTCAGTGGAGACCTGATTGAATGGCTCGCACTGTTTGAATTTCAGAATACACCTAGGGTTGGTTCAGTGTAGCATGCCCTGATTCCACATTCTGGTCTTTTTGTTTTTGTTGCTCGACTTCTGCTGTTTAGTCGTTTATTTATTACACGGTTCTTGTATGTGCTTCAAGTTGGTACTACTGGTGTTTGCTGGTGACCGCTGTTACATGGTGGACACTGAAGGGAAATATCGAACTAAGCAAAACAGTCAGGATATTCGTGAGGGACCGTACTTATACTTTCGATGCACTGAATAGTACCTGCATTGCAGAGAAAATCCACACAATGAAAGTCCAAAGATCATTCCACATTTAAGCGGAAATTCCACAGGAAAAAAAACAATTTTAAATAGTCCATCCAGAGCAGTGAAATTTTGTGTGCTTATACTGCTGTTCTGCTCTTTTCAGGACACTAATTAGTTCTCTTGTAGTGCGCACTTTTGCTCAGTGCTGCTAACAGGCCTCAAAAAACAATTTGTGTAGGTTTAATCTTACTTGAACCTGGTTATAACTAGAAAAAGCATTCGTGGGTGGTCCAACTCGCTCATCCATTGTAGATGAAGGCGGCAGACACAACCATTTTGTTGCAGCTTCTAATCACATGATCACCATGACGTCACACATGGTGGTGACGCCACCAAAGGCCAAAGGTTCTTTGCCACGGCAACTATTCCCTGTTGAATCTCTCCGTAACCAGCCAACTTGGGCTCTCTCCTTACTGGTGGTAGTGCTCGGCAAAGCCATCTACCGGTTGCGTGCCTTAAGTCTCAGCCACTGTGCCACTCTGCGGGTAGTGTTATAAAAGCTCAGAGGGCCTATAAAACACTACTAGGAAAGTTGGAGCCAGGGGAATTTCTGAGTTGTACCTGGAGTAGTAGAGCTTTTGCTCTAAAAAGGCCCTTTTGTAGAGCTTTTGCTCTAAAAAGGCCCTTTTGTGCGCATGCTTTCTCAT
Source organism: Amblyomma americanum (assembly GCF_052857255.1). Lineage (NCBI taxonomy): Eukaryota > Metazoa > Arthropoda > Arachnida > Ixodida > Ixodidae > Amblyomma > Amblyomma americanum. The sequence continues at coordinate 163,913,052 of NC_135499.1, read as the reverse complement.
AGAAAATGTTCACTGGGAACTACCAGCAGTAGCTTATTTTATAGCTTACTAACTATAGAATGCAGGGAAATAGCCCTGATGTAGTGATGGAAGTTCCTGGTGTGAAAAAAAAATTGTGATGTTATTGTTATGTTTTTGGGACTCATTACTGTTGTATCGTTTCTATACACTTGCATTAGAGATACTGCAATTCTTAGGCGACATCTGAAGCTACACAATGCAAAGGACACATTTGCCAAGTTTCAGTGCGATACGAAAAGTGCAAGTACCAAAAATTCTGGGCGGACTTCGAAAATTTGCACCCAGGATCTTTTGTAAGTCTCCATTCCATATCACGGTGAAACGTCGCAGATGTGTTCTGTAGAATGTGTATGTGTAACTTGCAAATATCTATTCAGAATTTCAATATCTCTGCTACAAGTTTAGAGAGGCTTCAAACTACACTAATCTAAGTAATGATTCTGAAAAACTAAAGGGTAACATCACAATTTATTTTTCCCATACTAGAAAAACTTTCATGACCAAATTTGAGCTAGTTTCCGGCATTCTACAATTATTAAGCCGCAAAATTAGCTGTTGCTCTTCGTACCCAGTGAAAATTTTCAATGTGAAATCGTGCACAAAAGGTTCTTTGTTTTAATCTTGTTAGCAACACTGAGCTAAAAGTAATCCTTCTACAAGGAAAATAATTATTGTTCTGAAAAAGGTAGAAAAAACAGTATAAGTGCAGTTTCATTGTTCTAGGTAGATTAGTTAAAAAGACTACTTTTAGTAGCTTCTCTCGTTAAAGTCCCCACGGAAAATGAAGCACAGTGACAATATTTGTATGATGCATTTGTAATGGAGCTCTACGGGCAATGAGAGGTGCCACCTGCCTGCCGGGGGCACTGGTGCATCTCTTAAAGGGACACTGAGACGAGCCCTATAAATTTTTTTTAGCAAAATCTGATAGTTCGGCATTTCATGCTACCAGTCATTTAAATGCTTACTGCTCATAGAAAACCTGTGCTGAAGTTTGTTGTGTCGACCACTACATTTCAATACGCAGCCTAGCAGTGAGAGGTGTAAGCAGTTTCTGGCACACTCATAGTGCTTCCTACCTGCTCTTATTGCATGAGCTTCCACACATTGTGAAGGCCACACTAGGCGAGCATCACTAATTTGGTCTGCAGGGACTGCCTTCTGTGGCTATGCTGAGCAGGAAAGGGAAAGACGGGTCTTTGTTTAGTGAAGGCTGGAGAACTGAGGAGCAAGTGTCAATCTGCAGCAGAATAAAGTCCCGAAGAGAACGGGGACTAGGGGGATCAGCTCGCATAATAAATGCCCCCGCCCTTTTTTTTATGGAGCCATGTAAACAATTCTTAGATATGGCTGAACCAGGCCTTAGCTCTCTCTCACTCACCTCATCAACTGCGCACTTTAAGCGGGATTCACACGAGAGAGGATTCTACCCCTATCGAGCGGGGAGGTGTGTACACATCACCAGAAATTGACGTCCTTGGGCGCCAGCCCAGGGGTGCCTGGCCTCTGGGATATGGGTCCTTTTGCTTGGCCAGCACAAAAGCTTCCTCGGTTGGAGGGGGTAAGCGGTCATTTTGTTGTAGTTTTGGGCCATAATATTATTTTAAGAGAATTTTGTTTCTACAGGTCTGGGAATATTCACTACAAGCACAGGAGCTGCTTTCTTGTGCTTCGGCACACTCTAATATAGTCAAGCAAGCTATTGACAGCTTGTCTCGAATCTGCTCTTTTGAGGTCACGTAATCACGTATTTAAGTTTTAACAAGCTAGTTGAAACGGTTGTTGTTAGCTGGGTTCCCCTGTGCGGTTATCACTTCATGCTGAGGCAGTTTTCTAAAAAAAGAAATGGTGCATATTGTGGAAGCAATGCAAAGAGGAAAAAATGATGCAGCTAAACTCGAAATACCATATGCACATAAGGTTGCTCATGAAAAAGAAAATAGCTGACAGACATGGTATACAAGTTGTGTTTGCTGCTGATCAAAAGCTCGCCCAAATTTTGTTGCACATTTTGTGCTATGGAAGAAAAAAAGGGCCAAAAAGTTTGTGCCATGTTGGAGCCGGGTTGTTTATGAAATTCTGTTGACCTGTGGGAAGACCCATGTAGGCCAACGAGGCACCTACGTTTGTGGTCATTAACATGTACAGAAGAACATTTATTACAGCATTGTGGCCACGGATGCATGTGGTAAAGATTTTGCACCAGAAAGTTGTTGGAAGCTTATGCATAAAAAAAAAGGAAATGCACTAGCGAAGTATCTGTACAGCTCTTAAAAGCCAAATTGTGGATCTTGAAATTCTATGCATGAATGCATACTGTTTACAGCTGTTCATTCTGCATGTGTGTTGTTTTTTTTATATTTCCTCACCTGAAAAACAAATTGCATAAAGCAGATAAAGTGGGCAATGTGTGATGCCTGTTTGTCTTGCACTGGCGCTTTACTGCTACTTAGAACTATGAACCATCTTGCCTGACAGCAAGCTCCGCTACTACTTTACATTCTGCCTGAACTATTGTTCTTGGTTTATGTCTAGTTAACCCCAAATTGGCAGCTATCACTTCAAGAATGTGTTTGATATACAGGTCTATTGCTTAATTTGTTATGCCTTCTAGTGTGAAATGTAGCAGCGCATTGCTTGGGTAGTTAGTGTGGCGCACCTTTTATTTTGGTTATCTCCAGTGCAGCCATTCTGGGATGACAACGCACTTTCCTTGATGCCTCTTGAAGGCACTAATATAGTCTGCATGCAGTAAAAAGTTGGCTGGAGCAAGACCTTCGGACTGAAGCATATTGTAACAAGCAATAAAGATCAGAATTTATTTTTCATTTAATTTTGGTGCTCTTTTTATGTCTCCATGTTTCATGTCACTGTATTTAAAATTCATTCGCCACTCTTTCAGAGACAACAGTCACGGCAGCAGTATGCCTGTTGCGAAGCTTGGTGAAAGAAAGAGTGGAGACTTTCGTCCGCCCATTTGTAAGTTTCTAAAACCGCATGTGTGAGCAGCAATGTTTTTTGGGATGCTGGGGGCATGCAGTTCTTTTTTCTCCTTGAGAATGCATTTGCCTTTACTTTTGTTTCTTAAACAAGTTAAACAAATATACCGTGTCAGACTGAAGAAAACAAATACACAGTATTTGATATAATAACATAGCTTTGGATACTAGCCTTCATATTCTTGTTACATGGGAATTTTCAGTGGTTTCTTAATCAAGTTAAACAAATATACTGCATCATGCTGAAGAAAAAAAATACACAGTATTTTATATAATAACATGGCTTTGCATACTAGCCTTCATACTAATGTCACATGGACATTTTCAGGGGCTATGTAGTCCAGAGGCTTAGAAATTCTCAATTGCTATCGAACTCGAATCAGGTGTGCTGCTACAGTAAACTCTATCACCATTGAAGGATTCCATCTCACACTGAGGCATAGTGGCGTCACTATCGCAGCCAGTCATTGTTCAGGCATCCAAGCAATTGACTAATAAATGACCTGCAGAGCAGCTGACTTGGTTTAAATGCAACATTTTTGCTTAGGTGGCCTATTTAGCTAATTAGCTCTAGTAAGCCACCTTTTAATAAGTATTAAGCATTGTGGAGGGACAAGCTTGCAAATGCTTCCTTTACATGCAAGGCTGGAGGTGTCTGAACTTGGGATTTCTCGAATGATTTGCAAAACACTCTTTTCTAAAACTTGTGTGTGCGTTTGTTCTTTTTTTACAGGATCCTGCAGCTGTGCACTATATCCCAACTGTAGTGCACAGCGGAGGCATTCTGACAACGTCAGATTTTTCTGTTTGCCTTGAGAAGATTTGTGTCAACGAGACAAGCCTGCTGGCGGCACTTGCAACACAGATGGCCTTGTACTGGGCATTTAATATCGTTTTTGACAAAAAAGCACAGCGGTCATTTGACTTGCTGTGCAGGCTCATCAACGTCGACAGTGGCCTACGGCCAACACCACTTGTGCGTTTGGCACAAACTGTTTTGGGAAAATAAAAATTCTCAAGCTGAAATTAAATTGTCCAGTTTCACATTCCTACACATGTTCGTGGAGTGGTGAGAAGCACAGCCAACCTCAGCTAGCATGCCTGCATGGGTCTGGCAAGGATAACCATGTCATCCACAGGTGGATGAAAATTTTGTCTCAATGGATTAATGATTAGTCCCTGGAAAATCATTCAAATGGATCAACAGTTAATCCTGAGGCGGGAACATTTCCTCTCTCAGGGACCATTTCTGAAGATAAACAGATAATCCTGAGGGAGTAACATTTGCTCTCCCAGGGATCATTTCTGAGGATCAACTGTTAGTCCTTAGAGGGTAACATTTGCTCCCTCAGGGATCATTATCAAGGATCAAGTGTTAGTCTCTTGAGGACCACCTGCAAGGTGCAACCATTAGTCTCCCAGCAGTTAGTCCTTCAGAGACTAACTGTATATCCCCTTGCAGTTGATCCCCAAAAGGACGAATGGTTGTGGCAAATCACTTGGTCCCCCAAAGGACTAACCTCCCTACCCCTTTTAGTCCTTTTTTTCTTAGAGTGCTGGAGTAAATAAATTTATATGCACATGACACGATTACTGAAATTTACTGCGACGCGACAACAGAGGAACTGATGAGAACAGTACCCTGGTTGTCTCACATATATCGGTGGACACCCGAACAGCGCAGTAAAGGAAGGGATAAAGGAGGGAGGGAAAGAAGAAAAAGAGTATCTCGGTGGACACCCGAACCGCATCGTAAAGGAAGAGATAAAGGAGGGAAAGAAGCGAGAGATAATAATAATTGGTTTTTGGTGGAAAGGAAATGGCGCAGTATCTGTCTCATATATCGTTGGACACCTGAACCGCGCCGTAAGGGAGGGGATAAAGGAGGGATTGAAAGAAGAGAGGAACAAATAGGTCCGTAGTGGAGGGCTCCGGAATAATTTTGACCACCTGGGGATCTTTAACGTGCACTGACATCGCACAGCACACGGGCGCCTTAGCGTTTTTTCCTCCATAAAAACGCAGCCGCCGCGGTCGGGTTCGAACCCGGGAACTCCGGATCAGTAGTCGAGCGCCCTAACCACTGAGCCACCGCGGCGGGGCAAGAAGCGAGAGAAAACTGACAATTGAAAGTTGGATTTTGAGGAAAGGCGCGGCGCTGCGCGGTGGAACACCTGTGGCTCGGTGCTACTATAAATAGAGGTAGAAAGAAGCCACCTGGACATCAGGTGGATCGAGCCACAGGCGCGTAGGAACACACTAATGTAGTGCGCGCCATCCTGATTGGACGAGAGAGCTGTACCTTTCGTAGTGCTGCAAACATCTTGTGAGACGGAGTATAGATGCTTGATTGGCTGCGGCAATATAGTGCTCTCGTGCAGTGGCCACCGAAGCTGATCTGTTCGCGCCGCCGCGGGTTCGAAACCCAGCCATGGCAATACTTATTTTCTGCACTCAGAGGTCAGGGACGCCAAATGATTCTTAGTTGGGTTTGACAGCGATGCCTGTATTTTATGTTTAGGCCTTTTGTCGCTTATAAAAGCTCCGTTTTTAGGGAAGATAGCCTGTTTATCGTTTGAACGTATAGTAAACTTCCCTTCTTCCTTAGTTCCCTTCTAGGAGATACTGACCATTCCGGAGGCACTGTATCGCGCATACCCGGAACGGCGCTAATTTTCATTTTTGCCCGGAATACACCTACGGCACCGATATGCGTGTGTTTTAGCTTGTTGCGTGCCCCGCCCGGAGCTGTGTGGCTTCGCTGCTGGGTGTCGTCTGTCGCCTGCGCGTCGCGGTGCTGCCCTAGATGGGAGGATTGACCCGCATTGTTCTTGCGCGCTGGCGTGTGTTAAGTTGCACGTGGCGTCGCTTTCGTGATATCCGCTGTTTCCTCACTGGCGCATTTGTTACCGCAGCACTCCGCTGTCCGAGTGCAACAGAGTGTAAGCGCTGCGCGGCGCGCGCGTTGCGTTTCGTGTCACATCCTCTGCCTGTTTGCTCGCGTTGTATCCTCACTATAGCGCGCCGCTTTTCTGCCATTCCAGCTTTGTGTGCGTCAGTGCGGTTAGATCATTGTGCCGTATAGTTTAGTTTCTTTTTTTTTGTGTAGCCATTTTTTTTTTGAGCGGTTACAGAAACGAGAACTTGTGCACTGTCAACAGTACACTCTCAACGCGAGTACGCCTGTATCGGAGTAAAAAGAGAGTAGGCTGCCCTCCAGCGCACTCCCTTCTTACACCCTTCTGTTTAGAGTGTAGCGTGGATTATGACCTAAAGAAATGCACTGCTTTCGGACCAATTTTCATTTTGCATTGCCTTCGGTACTGTTTTCACCCCTTCGTACCTCAGCGGTGGCCAAGTGGTTGAGCATCAGCCTCGCATGCGGGAGGTGCGGGGTTCGATCCCCAGTGCCGCCGGGTACCCACCTGTGATACAATGGGTACAAGCTTTCCCCTGCCCTGGTGCTCGGCTTATTTAGGGTGAAATGCTTGGAAAATGGGTCTTTGACCGTACCTTGAGAAGTCGAAAATATCTTGTGTCATGGCGCTCTTTGGCCATAGATGCCCTTGCGCCATAGAAATCCATCATCATCATATTTACACCCCTCCACCCCCAACTTTGTTTCGGCTAAACGATCATCTTCGTGAGGTCATATTCATCACTATTCCTTTCAAGAATCGTCGTTCATTTTTCTATCTTGCGTATTTCGCCAGTTGGGTCAGGGTCGTCGTAGGTGTCTTTTTTTAATTAAATTTATTTCTTTGTTTTCGCCCACCTTCGACTCGTGTAAGTGCACGCTTTGCGAGTCGATAAAGAACAGCGAGGAAACTGGACGACCTAAGAACGCGCGCGTATATTCTACGTTGCACGCTTTGTATACAGCGTATACTTAAAGACCGACAGCATTCGCAGCCAGTGTGGCAGCCCGCTTGTCGGTGTTGTCGAACCCAACGTTGCCGCGAGGTGATGGTAGAGATGTAGTACTTAATTGTGTCCTCGTACATGTAGTTAACGATGGCGGGTACGGAGGACGAACGCAGAAATGCGTCCGTCGAACGATTAAATTTCCCATCTCCGGGGCCGCGCCTCGGATGGAGGCTGCGCGCGGCTGTCGGAGCCCACGCATGTCGCCTCCTCACGACGTGGCCCAACTTTCCCCGTGTTCGCTCGCTCGCTCGCTCGCTCGGTCGCATGCATCGAAGGAAGCGCGAGCGTGCGTCTCGGCTTTCTGTGCACTGCCGCTTAATTAATAAAGACCCGGCGCACTGCCTGGGACCTCCTTGCCTATAGGAAGGCGGGCAGCTGTTCGGGAGGCCCTTTGCTTCTTACTATTTTATTGCTTGTTTGCGACAAGGACGCGGGGCATCATGCGAGCGACATGCTGCGCCTCTCGTTCGAGCTGCACGGCGTCTGGAGCGGTGCCAAATGACTTCAATCTCTGGGCGTGCGTGGGCGTCTGCGGAATGCGGACCCTCGACCATTCGACGCATAGTTATTTCCCCCCTGCGGATTGCTTTGGACACGCTGTCGCGGCTGCACGGAAGGAGAGATTTAAAGGGGAGATGGTGAACGTTGAGGTGGACTTCGGGAAATGACTTTCCATTACAGCGCCTTATGCGCGTTACGTGTAGTCGGCGTGTTGGGAGAGGAGGAGAAGTGGAGAAACTAGCATGGCTTCTCGGTATGCGTCCTCCGTGAAAGCGCGTTTACTGGCGTTTGTGTGGTTGGCGTGCGCTCTGAAATTATGCGTGCACCTTTCATGACAGGCATGCCGGGGTAAAGTGCTCGTTTATAAGTTGCGCGCATGTTTTCTTCGCTGTAAACATTCGGGGACGGCGGAATGCGTTGTATTATCTCTATGTGTTTAATAGGCAGCTGTAAATGCATTCGAAGGCAGCGTTTAAACGGGCCGTGTTCATTCCATGGGCGACGACGTTCGGGCGAAATGGACGTTCAAAACGCTGGACGCGTACCGGTCAGGGGATTTTGTACTGGGCTCGGTCTTCGCTTCGAACTTGACATTTCACACTGCGCGTTGACCTACGCCAGTCCGATGAGCGCGCTTTTCACGGCGTGTCTTCAAACTTTCAGTAGTCACGTGAGTGGAGTTCCAAAGAAAAAGTGGCAAGCTGATACGGGTGAGCTTGCATTTCGGTTGATGGAAAGCAAACCAGGAAATGCGCTTGACTGGAGCGAATATTACGGCGAAGTAACTCACTTCTATATATTTATGTGCACAGCTCAGCCGAGCCGCAGGGAAAGGGAGTAAGGTGGGAGTGAAAGAAGAGACAAATGGGCGCCATAGTAGAGGGCTCCGGATGGATGGGTGGAAATACTTCATTGGGTGGGCGAGATTAGACCCTTCAAGGGTGCAGGGCCGCCGCACAGCCCTCACATCACGCGCATGTGTCCAGGCCACGCAGAACCATTACGCTGGCACCCCGGTTCGCAAAGCGAAGTTAGGCGTCCGAGGGGGCGGAAGTGGGATATGAGCTGAAAGGTGCGAAGAGTTCGGGTCTGGAGTCGCCTCCAGAGGATTGATTGGGAGTGGGATAGCCAGTGGTGGGGAGGGTGGTGGAACCGACGGGATAGATTTGCTTGTTGGGTTAGTTCAGAGCAAGTGTGCCCCCGCTGCCCAGAGAAATCCGGGCTGGGGTCGCTATTTGCTCGGCTAATAAGTGCTCGGGCTATGTTATCGGCGGCCTCATTTCCGGGATAACCAGAGTGTTTCGGCACCCACACGAGCTCAATACGCCTATCGGAATTTTGGGTGCTCATTCTCAATACTATTTACCACGCATTTCGCCACCATCGCAACGTGGCAGCCGCGGTGGGGTTCTAACCCGGGTACTCCTGCTCAGTAGCCGAGCGCTGAAACCAATCAGCAGCCGCTGTGGGTAAACAATATTTTTGAGGCATGAATGAACGGTAAAAAAAAGTGTAATGGAGGTCATAAATATAGCAAAAATGGCAATTGGACCATTGCCGCCAATTCCAATGTGCCTAACCACTCCGCGAGCTCCCAGTAAACGCGTCCACAACATGTACCGCTCTCATGAACTTGCCCATGTCTCTTCACCACGCCTAATGCACAATAATGACGCATGAAGACAAGGCAAATGTATACGTTTTGTGGCTTTCGTTTATTTTATGCTGCCTTCTTGAGCTCTACCCTTCGCACTTTGCAAGTGCACGAGAGCGGTGTTCTGGACGCTTTTACTTGCAGTCCGCGGGGCAGTTACGTGCATTGGAGCTAGATGGCGGCAGTGGCCAATTTGCTATTGTTGCTATCTTTATTACCTCTTTTCCTTTATTTTTTTGCTGGTCATTAATGTCTCAAAAATATTGCTCCTCCTCTTATTATGGTGCCATTAGGACCGGCTGCGCTGTACACGCTGGCCCCGTCGAAAAAGCAGCTGCTGCTAACGATCCGTAACGTGGTGGCGACGAACGTGTCGTTCACTTTTTACTCCGCCACGCGAAGCGTTTGCAGTTGTGCTGTCGCTGCGCCAGATTATATTGTAGAGTCGGATTTTGTAGCGAGAGCTACATTACGGTAGCATTTCGAGCCTTCAGCGTCGCGGCGCCGTGCGGGTGGCTGCGCCGCCACGCTGTCGCCTGGTTTGTCACGTGACCAAGTTCCGCTCGGCCAGCTGTATCTTGAACACCTCAACCGCGCCATGAGGGAAGGGAGGAAGGTGGGAGTGATAGAAAAAAGAGAGAAAGAGGTGCCACGGTGAAGGGCTCCGGAATGATTTCGACCACGTGGGGGTTTTTAACCTGCGCTGACGTCGCACAGCTTACGGGCGTTTTTTTTTTCTTTCGTTTTTCGTCCATATAGTTGAGGCTGCGAAGTGTTCACCGTTGCCATTTACGATCTTTGTCTGTCTACACTTTGTGTTTTTTTTTGTTCATTGACACTATGGCTTCGTTGCTAGAATCTATTTGAGCTCTGCATGTGTTTTTTGTTTTTGTTGCACGTGTGTGGATCGCTGCCACCCCCCCCCCCCCCCCCTTTGTTTTTTTGCGAAATAATGTTGTGGTCGACGTGAGTCATCCGAGGCTATCTAAATTCAGTCTTTCAGGGACGTGATGGTCGGAGGGGCCCTGATAGGGTCTGACGCACAATGCGGCTATAAGCGACAATTTCTCTCATATATACGATACAATCGTCCAATAGCTGCGGAAGGTGCGTTTGCGTCCTGCGAATTTTTTAAGAGGAAAAATCTCGCTGAATACCATGTGGTGTGGTTATACAGTATATTTTATTTTATCATTTATTTATTTATTTATTTAGCCTGTTCACTAGGTGCAGCGTTTTGGAATAGTAAAAAGTCTAGTAATCACGTATATAGAAGAGGAAAGGCGCTTCTCGTTTCTCGACGTACATGGCTCGTGGGATGTACCAGTTTAAAAAGGCGTCAGTCACGTGTCATGGACTCATGCTCACCTTATGACACACCGATGAGTTGCCCTGAGGGCACCGATCTCATACACAGCCTGACACTTTCCTCAAGCCGCAACACCACGAGATGTTCACTGCCCGTGGAAGTCCGTACTCCAATTCTGCAGAGCGGATGACGGCCCCGGAAGAATGCTTTTTCCGAAGTCTTCCACCCATGCAA